>NC_090888.1:49054962-49057462 GCF_036669925.1 Montipora capricornis
TTGGTCGCTGGCGCGCTTGATTTAAAAAAAATCTGGTCTTAATTCATTAAGTCGAACAATGTCAATTACCACGTGGAAGCTGCTCTAACTCCAAAACATGGCAAAGGTAATTTAACCAGGGTACTGTATACTTATCAACAACAGATACTAGAGCGTTTACGACTCCATGTGCTTTGAATTGTTCAGTGTCGGTTGATAATTACCTCTAACAGAAACGTACAGCTTTAACAATGAAATAGGGGTGTGAAAACCTATCATATTTTATAAAATGATTAGGATAGTACGCGCACTCTTATTGATCAATAGGTGTGTTAAGATGAGAGTATGGAAACACGGCTGTGACATCACACGAACTTTGATTGCTTATATGTTGTCAGACGCGTGTTTTGATTGGCTGGTGGGAAATATGAGCATGTATCAAGAAAATCTGTTTCAATCTAGAAATAAAAAAAACGGCGTTTTCCTTCATTTGTCGAATTATTTTCGAGAAATATTGTATAAAAGCAATAGAGGACTTTTTTTCCGTGTTTCCATAGCCTCATCTAAACACAAGGAGGAGTTGGAAGAATTCCAGACAGTTATGCAAACCCAAGACACAGTCGAGTTCCTTTGGGGATCTTTCTTTGAAGACAAGTTTTAAAGAGACATTTTTGTGTAACGCAATCGCTCACAAATACTGTACCTCTTCCTTGAAGTTTCAATTTGATTGGTGCATTTTGGCGACCGGCTTTCTAACGTCAGAATCACTCGACTACAAGACGACTTTGTTTTTCTTCCACGTAAAAAAATAAAAAATGAAAAGCTGAAACTCTCGTGCTGCCTTTTTTCGGCTGGCTTTGTTTCTTTTCGATGGAAATGATCACGGGACAAATACCAGGAAAACGGAGGTTGTTACTTTTTTTATTTTATTTTATTTTTACTTTTTTTTTTATTACTGCTATTTTCACAATTACATAATTACAGTTCTTTTTTTAAACAATTAAATTACAGATCAATAAATAAAGTTTGGTTAATAAACGTTAACAATGACATCATATTAAATTATTTAAAGAAAAGAAAAAAAAAGGAAAAGAAAATTGACTATTCTACATACTTGTTTAACTTAAACCATTTCCTTAATGACAGTGTTGCCTCATTATTAGTTAAATCTTTAAACAAATTCGTTTTATTCGTTTTGAAATATATATATATTTTTCAGTTTCATATTTAATCATCAAAGTTTTTATCAAATGGCACAAAAAAACGCTTTTACCATCGATTTGGATTTCTTTGTTGTTCCATATAATATATTTATAAACATTATTTGGATCTAAAGTTTCTCTCATATTTGACCACCACATCAATAGATCCTGATAAAAGGTAGATGAGATGTTCATCTGGTTTACATCATAATTACGCTGAAATAGAAAATTTCAATTTCAAATTTTTATCGTGGTTTCATAATCTATCATTTTGAGGCCACCTTGCTCATAGGGTGCATACGTTGACCTTCGAATAACTTTATCCTTCCCGTTCCATAAAAAATGAAAAACTAAGTTGTTAAGACGGAATCCACCAGAAGTTTGAGTAACAAGTGGACAAAAACATTGTACCAAGATTATAAAGATTATTAAAGGTTATTGATCATTGTAAAGCGCCTTTGAGACGTTAGTGATAAGGGCGCTATATAAATGCACCACTTTAATTTTTTTTTTTTTTTTTTATAAACATCGTATTGGAAACTTCTGTACGCCTGTTTTAAATATCTTCTCAAAAAAATCCATTCTAGCAACACCAAACGTCCAAAACAAGCGTTGAACTTTGTAAGAAACACTTTAAAGTACTGGTGAAATGAGCCACTGAGGATGAAATTTTTACCTGTGTTTGCACAATATCTCTGAACGTTGAAATATAATTTTTCTCGTTCCCATGGGAAATTGTTTTTGGTGTTATGTCAGGCATATATTTATACCTTAAGCTTTCAGGAAATGTAAAAAGGACTGTAAAATACTTAAAATTACTCTGGTACAAGATTGTGTATCCACTAAAAACTGAAATTGCTCGATTTTCTATCGGATTTCGTCTTAAATTCTTTTATAACTTCAGACGGAGTGCTTATCTTCGAACTAGGGTATATTAGTTTTAGAAGGATTGCTTTTATGATGTTAACCTTGCCATGAATTGACAAACCCCTTGACGTCCATAAATTTATTGTATTTCTAATTTTTTTCAGCCCTGGCTTAGAGTTTTTCTCAACTAGTATCTGTACATCATATGTAATGAAAATTCCTAAAAACTTAACGCAAGTTTTCCATTTGCCCCCAAGTGGTTTATTTTCACAGTGTTGGAGGGAGCCGATCCACATTGCTTCTGTTTTCGCAACGTTAAGTTTTGGTCCAGAACAATCAAGTAATGCAAACAAAGCTCGTGCAGAATCTAAATCTGATAAAACAACAGTTGTGTCGTCAGCGAACTGCAGCAGCTTAGTTTCTAAATCATTCATGTTTATGCCTTTGATATC
>NC_090888.1:49062462-49069962 GCF_036669925.1 Montipora capricornis
AGCAGAGGTCTCTCACGGCGAGGCCTCGCCGTGAGAGACCTCTGATTAATTGTAAAATTTGATTGATTGACCTCTGATTGATTGAAAAATTTTAGCTTTCATTTTACAGTTCGAAGAAAGGAGTCGTTTATTGATTACGCCTAAGCGCTCCTTTCAGTGATTAGGCCTAAGCACTCTCTGCTTTGTGCTTTCCCGTGTTGGCGATTGTGGCAAAATTGTCATTTTCGCCATATTTGCCAAATTCGCCAACATTTTCTCTTTTTTGCCATTTTTGGTTGTTGCGTGCATTTCTGGACATATCTCCGATGGCTTCGGTGGTTCAGTGACATTGCAAGCGCACACCGAGCCGGACGTTCGGTGAACAAGTTCTTGCTGGGGTAGTAATAATTTTTTGGGTTTGTTAAACATCCTTCAATGTTGTTTTCACTTACTTATTTTCATAAATAAATAACATATCAGTTATTCCGAATTAATCACAATTTCAATTAGAAAAACAAATGGAAGTTTTCATACAGGGAAAGGCTCTCGTTCACGCAGATTATCTTTGTCTTCTACACTGATTTGACTGAACACCTAATAATTTATTGTTGTCGGAGATTGCGTGAAAAGTGTAGTTGACCGAACCGCAAAATGAAAGCTAAACTTTTGCGAGAGTGCTTACTGGGGCCTAATAACTGAAAGGAGCGCTTAGGCTTAATCAGTAAACGAGTGGTTTCTTCTTCACATAATCTCGTGAAAAGTGTAGTTAACCGAACCGCAAAGTGAAAGCTAAAGAGCGATACCTGGTTTAGTCAAGTTTTCATGTCCATTTTTAATTCGTTTGGGAAAACGGCGGAACGTTTTAGCTCAGTTAAGGTGCTTGGATACCGTCGAGGTATAACGCGGTTACATGGTATTCATGGGGATTTGTTTTTGCTTAAATGAGTACTAGTGAATGGTAATCAGTGAAATCAACCAAGTCTAGTGTGCAGTTTAGACGCTCTGGAACTCACTTAGAGAGTCTGGCTATTCTAGAACTCTAGACAATCTAGACATTCTAGAGCCCACAGAGGGTAACATATAACAATTGAGAATTCTAGAGCTTAGAACTCTAGAACTCGGAACTCTAGAACTGCGAATTTGACTGACTTAGAACTCTAGAACTGGAGCTCTAGTACTTTAATCAGAACTTTAGAAGTTTGCACATACGACCATTTTACTAGAGCGCTTCTGGAATGATATAGAACTTTCTATAAAGCTCTTCAAACTAGAGCAGTTCTAGAATGCTATAGAACTTTCTAATGTCATAACCTTGACCATTCTATATTTCACACATAATCAATATAGAGCTCTTCTAACTGGAACAGTTCCAGAATGCTATAGAAGTTTCTAATGTCTTATGGAATTAATCACAGTTTCAATTAGAAAAACAAATGAAAGTTTTCATCCAGGGAAAGGCTCTCGTTCAGGCAAATTTTCTTTGTCTTCGTCACTGAAATCAGTGGATTTGACTGAAAAGCTAATAATTTAATTATTGTTGTTGGAGATTGGATGACAAGAATTTCTGTCGCAATCGGAAATTCAATGACCTGGATTTTTGAAAATCTTGTTCAGCTTCATGCTTTAAAGAACGAGGTATAGTGTGGAGTGCAATGTTTCGTGATGCTGACTTTCGCCTCATGTCTTAAAGAACGACTAATGTTACATGTGTAGTGCGCTCGTATCGATCGCCTCATGGCTTTAAGAACGACGTATATTTTCACGTGTAGCGTGTGCTTGTTTCGTGTCATGGCTGAGAGACATTTTCTGTCACGCGCGAACTGACTTCCGAGAGTTCGATTGACTCTTGCCAGGAAGAGCTGTCTCCATCGGATCCGATCGAGTCTGTTTGCCAACTTTTTCAACCCCCTCGCTCCTGTTAACCCTCACTTCCGGTACCACTGATCAAGCGCCATGCACCCATTTCCGGTTCCGGTCGCGATCGGACTCAATTCGCCTGCGAGTGAAGACAACCCGACTCAGGTCGAGTGTATTGGACATGTATGGATTTCAGAACCAATTGCGAAATCCTCGATCTCGAAGACTTTCATTCAATCCAAGTAGAATTCAAATGCACCTTACATCGAATCAGTGGAAGAAGATCGAGGTATGTCTTTGATTCATCGTTCAGCATTATCAGATGTTTTCAATTCTCTTAAAAGAAACATCTGTTTTAATTTTATCTCGACAGATACGTCGGATGGATTTCCGTCTAATTATGAGACCAAAAGTGAATTCTTGCCTGCTTCAAAATTTGATTTGCAAATGGAAACACTCTCAAGATTTACTAACTGAAAAATTTCACGTTCTTTCATTTAATGAAACCGAAATAATATTTTTAATTACATAGTAATCATAAAGGTATGCTAGATTTTTTTTAGATTGCTAAAAACGAACAATTAGCAAATAATAACTTATTACTTTATTGGATCTATCATTGATTAAATTGTGACTTCTTCAAGTCTTATTAATGCTACCAGCAAATTATTGAAAAGTAATGATAATGTTTTCAAGAAATGTATACATTAGTAAAGAATGATGTGGTGGTACTGGAATGAAATTTTGTTAATTAGTTCTAGTTAAGGAGGTAAAAATTTGTCTTGACCATCTATAGATTTATCTTATGCAATTTTAAAATGTGCATTTTAACGTGTGATCTCTGGAAATATATAAACCAGGGCTAGTCTTCTGTGTAATTTTTAAATTAAGAAAGGCAGTCTCATTTCAAATTCAAGGCAAAGCCGATTTTTGTTGATACAACACTGACAGGGTATTATTAACTACTTGAAATATTTAATGATAACATTCCATGCTCATTCATATTCACTGCAGAGAATATAATCATTTGTAAATTTATCAAAATCTGGAGAAAATGTACTAAATGTGCAGCCATTGATCTTAAATGTTTTTGGTCCATCAACTATTCATGATTTAAACTAAATACATCAATAATACTACTGTATCAGTAAGTGAGTGAGTATTAAACAAGTATTTTCTCTAAAATTTCTTCATTAATTAATTAATTAATCACTCACTGAAAAACTTTGTCCCATTAATTAATTAATAGCTATCCGATCAATAATATCCCGATATTGAAATTTGGTTTCAACATTGTTCACTAATAATTGGTATACATTAATTTAGCATGATCGAACATTATGCACAACTGTTTGTTCAATACACTTTTTTTTACTATATTCTTGGTGTAGGACAACTTATATTATAAACTGCAAAAAATATGGAAATATCCAAGAGAAGGTATACCACAATACGACTGTTTAGACGGGACTAAATATTGAGTTGACCTTTCTTGGTGTCATTCCTTGCACATAAACAGTCAGATAAACAGAAAATAAATATAGTATTTATATTAGTTATTACGAATAGTTTTTTATCTTTCTAACATTATTGAGCAATGCACACTAAAGAAATAAATAGTAGTAGTTGGATAAATGAATGGATAAAATATAAACTGGATGCCCCTAAAGCACTCACCCAAGGGATTGAAAATTTTAAATATACATTCCATACAAATGTAATGTATATTTACTTATCATGTAAATCTTACTGTACAGTTTGTAAATTTCTCTAAAATCATAATTCTCACTCAAGTAAGAAATTTATCAAATTGAAAATTGGAGAAAAGAGTTGTAAGTGGTAATCAAATGAGTGTATATTTGAAGTGCGGGTTTCAGACAAAAGAGAAAAGTGATCCCCGCACTTATCTGGACAGTTAAGCAAATTATTGTTGTTTACAGACAATGGGATCTACCACGAGAGCCACAAAGCCACTCAAGGACAAAGGACTAAGTGGCTTCTCAGGAACAACATTGGGAGGATTATTGAAAAGTGGAAACCAGTGTTATTATGTCAGTAGTTTAACCATATAATATGTAGATTGTCAACATTTTAGAACTTCAAGTTAGACTATTTCATATTTCTTGAAAGCTGTTAATAACGATATTGACTATATGCTTAACCTAGGTGTAAAAAATTATCAGTAGGAATACTGCAACTGAATGGATATCCTGTTCAGTAGATTGAGCAGCAACTGTTTGATGTGAATAATTAACAATTATTCTCCAAAGATGAGGTAAAAATCGGTGAATAATTGTTTTAGTATAATTACATAGGTGATGATTCGAAAACTAGACGCTCCATAAAGCGTACACTTGGTTGCCTGTGGTACATGTTACACAAAAACAGAGGCACTGAATTGAGTAGTATTGAACTGCAGGGTTCCAGTTAATTTTTTCAAGTTAGAGGTCATTAAGACCATTTGAGGGTCACACGTTCACACCTTTAATTATTTTGTGATTACCTGTCCGATTTTGAAGTCTTTTAGTTTTTTAGTTTTTTTAAGCTTTGGTAATAAATTCAGTTTAAAGATAACAAAGCATGTCATGCATGTCTTGCAGTTGCACTAAGCAAACGTTTATTGCACACACTAAGAAAGGACTGAAGGTGTTGTTTCCGCTTCATAATTCCTCTTCTTGGTAGTCTAATCTGATGCCAGGTCAAAACATTGTTTGGCTTTACGTTTGCACCAAAAAGTACCCTAAAATCTTGGGAAACTGTGGGCTCTGTTCAGACGACACTTATACGCTTTGTCAAGTGACCGGGACAACGTCGTGTTCCTTCTCGCAAGTCTTGCCACTTTAAATAGTTAATTTTCTATGCAAACTGGTTCATAAATAAAGGAACAACCACCAGGTAAAGGGATTTTGTGGAGCAAAGCTCAGGTTAAAAGTTCGATGACTCTTTCCTCTCCCTTTTGCCATCGGGTGTTGCGTCTTGGACGAAAGGCTTCGTGC
This sequence comes from Montipora capricornis, assembly GCF_036669925.1. Lineage (NCBI taxonomy): Eukaryota > Metazoa > Cnidaria > Anthozoa > Scleractinia > Acroporidae > Montipora > Montipora capricornis. The sequence continues at coordinate 49,067,295 of NC_090888.1, forward strand.
AAGAAAAAGAAATTTATCAATTTATTTTTAACTTTTTATTTATTTATTTATTTTTTTACCAAGCTACTTCCTCACTTTTCTCTGGACATTTTGTTCTGCGCTCTTTGGGATCAGATGCCTTAAAAGTGAAACGCACCGTCGGTTTTCAGTCGCATACCATTTGTTGTTAAACGTCTTTACCACAAATATATATATTCCTTCCTGTTTTTAAGAAACGTTCGCCCATAAAAGGGAACAAAGTACACATTTTCATGAAATAACAACTTACTTTATTGTCACTCTAATGACCATAAGTAGAAACTTTGATAACAACGCGGGACAGAGGCAGGAAGGTCAGATTTTCCGAGCTGCAGTGTGAGTCACGAATATCACTTAACACTGACGGCAGTTTGTTCCCTCTCCCCCTTAAATGTTGATGTTTAGGGGTTCCAGTGCAAAAGCCAACCGGTAAATGCAACATTGAAGGGAGGGAGGAGGAGGGGTACGGTATTCATAGCTTGCATGCGCTTCACTTTCTGTTTTAGCAAAGTGTTACAACGATTTATGACCCAAGTTGTGTGCGTCTCGATTGAATGTCCAGATTTCTTAAATTGTCGTTCCCTTGGCATGATTTCTTTTAGGCAGATAAAGTATCAGCCACGAAGTATCAGCAGTAATAAGAGTAGTCGTAAAACAAAGCGATCTTTCTTTGAACGGCGGTGTGTCCGTAAAAAAACAGGAAAATAACTAGAGTGAATGAAAGTCCATACCGGTGCCATAATCACCACCTCTCATTTTTCCGCGTTTCGAACAAATGTTGCTGAATTTCAGATTCCGAATGCGCATGCGTGACATTATTCTTTGTTGAAAACTACTGTAAGTACTGGTGTTTGCTCCTTCTGATGAGCTCTTGGTCTTATTACAGGTTTGTTGGGGTGGTAAGAGCAAAGGACCGTACTTTAAAATAGGAGATCAGAGTACTGCATGGTGTGGAAGTGATCCAGAGACAGGGAGACCGGAACTGCTTTATAAGACAGCGTATGTAAAGTAATCGCATTTGGTCTGCGTAACAGAGGAGTTTGGTTTTCTCGAACTCAATGTAACTACCGCATGAAAACTGGGAGGAAGACTGTTTGATTGTATTTGATATCCTCAACCATTTTTCCCGAAGCAGACATTTGTAGAGAACCTTCATCAAGATCATGTGATCATACGCGGATTACCGGGTTGATCACAAGTCGTTTTCCGTTCTCTGAACCCTTGTCCCCTCCTCACTTCTCGTTTTAAGTTTACAGTAGACCTTCACGGGAGTCCATTGCGAATTTTTTGTATTCTTTTTATTTTCTTCTTTTTGAAGTGGTTTTCCCAGGAAATATATTTTCTTTTTCACTTGATTTAATCGAAAGAAGAGCGGAGCCTAAGAACCTTAAGCGACCGATGTCCGTATGATCGAATTTATCGAGTATCGAATTTTACTGCGAAGGCTATCCTCTGTGTAATGTCATTCATAAGGCGTTTATCACCAAAACCGTATGAGGCTTATTTGATATTCCTATTTGTTGCTTAGTGGTTTTAAGTCGTGGGTCGTGGGTGAGGGTGTGGTTAAAAGTCGTGGGTATCCAAAAATCCCCCAAAAAATCCATTTCTAGAAAACTATTTAAAAAGACAACACCACTCGCCTATGTCATTTGCGGTTTGCATTTTCATGATGATTAAAAAAAAAAATGCGTGGTATGACGAGACAAATAGAAACATTGATCCGAGCAAAAAACATCACAGACTATGGCACGCAAACAGACCTCTATGGGTAACTCCGCTAACAATTGCACCACATATCCAGCATCGCAGGCTCAAATCTAGCTTTGCCCCCCCTCCCTCCCCCCTAATCCTTTCCCCAGCACGCCCCTATCGCCTCGCAATCATCTCCTATTACCCTTCTCTCCGTTTACATCGTTGCGTGACCACATCCCATCCGGATGTCGCCGTAACGCGATACGATATGATGAAACACTCATTGTCCTCTTGTGTGGCGCGCACACGGTCACGTAGGGGTATTGGGTCTTTTAGCTAGTAGTTTCTGGCGCGATCACTGCATTTTATTCGTTTTATCATCTCAATGTGCCTTCTAAAATGGCTTCTGGTAGCCAAGACAGCGACGGCACTTCTAAGCGAACCTACGCAAGCGTGTTTCGAGGAAGCGAGGATTCTCCTCTCAGTAACACGAGGTGGAGATGGTTTCAGGAATACGGCGAGGAAGAAGCAATTGCCATTGCCATACGAAATTCATTATAGGAGGTAAAGGTAACTATAACTTATTTTTTGTCAAAGATACTGTAAGCAAAAGTCTGATAAAGAAATAACTTGTATCTATCTTTCTTCAGGAAAAAGATAGCGACGACGTCTTGTCCATTGGAACACTAGGATTGGGGAACTTCTATCAAAGAAACAGATAATGACATGGTCAGTGAAAATCTGGATACAAATTGTATATAACATCATACGAAGCTATGATCCTCGCAGTTGCAATTGCCTAAAGAAGTCTGGAAAATTCAGGACTTCAACGGGCTTTGAACCCGTGACCTCGCGACGCTCTAATCAACTGAGCTCAGTTCATATGATTCATTTCATATATCATTTCATCGTTGTATATAACATGTCTAGAATCCATGTCAAGCGATTTCAATGTAGG
>NC_090888.1:49077462-49094962 GCF_036669925.1 Montipora capricornis
CGAAGTAGCTCGTTCCGTTTGTTGTGTCGATAGTCATAACAGAGTTCTTTGTTCGTGTTGATTACTGATAATTCATATGCTTCTTTGTAAAATGACGTCATCAGTGGCATAACAAATGTCTTAAAGAACTACCGGTACTTTATTCCGTACTCTTTCTTGCTAGTTGATTTCAAAACAAAATAAAAAAAATAAGCAATATGGGGTTTCGATTTGAAAATTGTCTGTAAAATTAGCAATGAATGTTTTTACACAAAAACATTCTATGTCATTTACTCGACCCTCGACATTTTGCCCTCGACCCTCGACCAAAACCCAGACTCCTCTTTGACTCCTCTAGGCAATCAGCTTTGGGTGAACCTTAAACCTTTCGGCGATCGAAAATAACCAGACGCAAAGAGCGTAGAACCACTCTTGCAAAAAGGCCGACTACCAAAGGGAAGGAAACTAATGAAAACTACATTAAAAAAAAAAAAAAAAACCTCCGACTTTGTTTTAACTGACAACCGAGTCAGCTTGATATCTAAAGGGCTTAAATTCATAGATACCTACACCCGTGAAAAACGAGAACATTAGACGTCAACTGTTGCGTGACTTTGAAGTTTTCGCAAGGCGAATGCGTCTTCAATACATATTTCACGGTAAAGATAAGGAACCACATCCGTTTCATGTAAAATCTGACTGGGTGCCGCCAATCCAACGATCAGTTGCATTTGAAAGCTACTTGGAAACAGTAAAGTGAGATATCGGAGGTACAAATGACGAAGCCTAAATACAACTTGTCTAGATTAGAGCACAACGGAGTGAAGGAACTAAAAAAAGCACATTGCAATCAACGTTAAAAAAGCAGATAAGGGCACCACAACTACCATTCTTAATAAAAAATGACAAAATACAGGAGACAAAGGTCCAACTCAACAACCAGGACTACTATAAACCTCTTGAAAAGCCCATGATTAAAGAAACACTTCATGGAGTCAATGATATCATCTCTGAACTCTATCAAGAAAAAGACATTAACGATATGACAAGAAAGTGGCTTTAGCACACCCCTAACCCGCCTCGGGTTCCAATCTTCTACACTCTAATAAAAATCCACAAACCAAGGCAAGTCGGGAAACCAAGAATCTCGAGCTGCGATGGCCCAACTGGAAGGATATCATCCTTTGTGGGTCGCCTATTGCTCAAAAGCAAAAATTGTATCTCAAAGATACCACTGATGTTATCAATGTATAGAAAAAACAAAGGTGTCACACAACACCATTTTGCTTTCTATGGATGTAAACAGCTTGTACACAAATATCCCACAAGAGGAGGGCGTAAGAACAGTATGTAGAAAATACGACGACCTCTTGTCCCCACACGTTTTCTGGAACAAATGCTTAATATCATTCTCCAAGAAAACTCTTTTGAGTTTAGCAAAGAAAACTACCTCCAAGTCAACGGGACAGGCATGGGAACAAAAATGGCAGCATCTTTTGCCAACATTTTCATAGCAGAAATTGAAAAAAAAAAAGGCTAAGCCAGAGCAAAGTTAAACCGTTTCATTGACGGCGTTTTCTCACCATGGGACGTAAATAAACAGGAGATCAACCTGTTCATTGCACAAGCTAACAACTTCCACCCAACTATAAGGTTTACAGCGGAAATTTCAGAGAATGAGGTCACTTTCCTAGACACAGCATTATATACAAAGGAGAACAATTCGAAAAGAATCCACTAACGATGTCAGAACTTATCACAAGCCGACTGAAACCTTCCAGTACACGCATTCACCTCTTGTCACCCGCCCGGTGCCAAGAAGAGTTATATCAAAGGAGAAGCTATTAGGCTCCTCCGTACAAACTCCTCAAAAACAACATTTGAGGAGGTAATATCTCGATTGAAAGCCCGCCTGGAAGAGCGAGGCTACCCTGGGCACCTTATGGAGAGAATTCTATCTGAGGTCAATGTTTTTGGAAGACAGTCGGCACTTGAAGAAAAAGTCAAAACCAGCGAGAAAATTCTATCATTTGTCACAACATACCACACAGCAGTGTCATATCTTCAAGCAATACTGAGTTTTATTCAAAACCAGCCATCGCTGGCTAGCATATTCAAGAAACCTCCTTTAATATCATACAAGAGAGGTAAATCTTACAAGGACAAGCTCGTTAAAGCAAAACTGTGAATTGAAGGTTTGCGAATTATCTGTAACCACAAACCATCAAAAGGGAAACTGTACAGGTCTGTGACATTCTTTCAAATATAAAATACAAACGGCAAGTGATATAGGCAACTGGTTTTCTTTTTTATTAGTTTTCATGCCCACACCCACACCCACGACCCACGACCCACGACCCACGACCCACGACCCACGACCCACGACCCACGACCCTCAACAGTTAGTCATTTTCGAAAAATGTGTGTCAAATATGCTTAGCAAAAAATTACCGATGAAGGTTACGTCGAAGGCCATTGCGGGAGTTCGGTTTTAAAAAAAAACGGAAATCCCTCAAACAGCATTTTAAATTGGTATCTTGGTACTCCCAAGGAACCATCAAGGGCAATTGAGAAAGGGTCGAGCTATCGGGATTTCAAGTTATCAGTAGTTGAGACAGAAAACAAGAAAGAACTTCCGTTTTACCGAGTTTTTATTCAACCAGTATTTAATGATCACTGAGTGAAAATGAAACAATTTCTTGCTAAGTTATTGCAGAAATCAGAACGTTAACGTAACGCAAAAAAAAAAAAAGAAAAGGAAAAGAAAAAGAAAAAGAAAAAAAAAAAAACAAAGCAAAGCAAGGCAGCAGGAGAACTAAAGTATTAAAGTGGTATTAAAGTCGAGGTACTGCGAGCCTTGCAGTTTTCAAAGCGAGCAACGTCGGGCCAGTCCTACAGAGGTCATGTGAAATACTCATTCGCAGTATATTGTTAGTTTTTATTTGTCAGGTATTGAAGGACGTTTTTCGAGATATTGAGGGTAAAAATATATGGAGAATGACCTGAAGGGAAACGAAAATTGCTTTAAGTTAGCGGGAGGTTTGAGTTATCGAGGATTCGAGTTTGCAGTAAATGTAAGTCGGAAATCCAGGGGAAATTGATTTTCATTCGAGATACTGGGAGGTTCGAGTTAACGAGGGTTCGAGTTATCGGGAGTCGACTGTACAGATACATACATACATACATACATACATACATACATACATACATACATACATACATACATACATACATACATACATACATACATACATACATACATGCATACGTACATACATACATGCATGCATGCATGCATGCATACATAAATAGTGTTTTTGATGAAGCAGGTTTTGTTACAAAGGCAGGTAAAGCTGATGTGGACCTGCTACTAGGCGATGTACTGTTACTCAAATAAACTATAGCGCTAGACTAAGTAGGAATAATTAACTAAATAAGCTATGACTAAATGAGTTAGGTTAATAAATATATGCATAAGAACAACGAAGTCTCTAATACAGACAAGATTAAACTGCTACACCGGGTTTTCCCCTCCCCTTCAAAACCAACGTTTGATTTTAGTTGTTCTGATTTCAGTTGATTTGTAGTCTCCCCAATTCCTAGGGCACTCGTGCTCGGCTAAGTAACCTTCAGACTTAAATAATAATAATAATAATAATAATAATAATAATAATAATAATAATAATAATAATAATAATAATAGTAATAATAATAATAATAATAATAATAATAATAAAATTATTAGTATTATTATTATTGTTATTATTATTATTATTATTTTTTATTGAGAACAACTAAAATCAAATGTTGGTTTGGAAGGGGAGGGGAAAACCCGGTGTAGCAGTTTAATCTTGTCTGTATTAGAGACTTCGTCGTTCTTATGCATATATTTATTAACTTAACTCATTAACTACTGCCTATACGTAGAGAGATTTACAACTGTATTCGAAGACAAATAAAGTTTCCATTATTATTATTATTATTATTATTATTATTATTATTATTATTATTATTATTATTATTATCGGTGCAGTTTATTGAACTTCAGCATGCAAGGAGAATAAAGTTGCATACAAGTATTGGAAAATTATTTATAGTATAGAACTAGAATGACTTATGCATGTCGCTTATTTACAATTTATGTTACGAATAAAATTATTTAAATAACAACAGCTGAATTACCATGTGTGAATAAGAGTTATGTAGAACTTATAAGATAAATACTTTACATAAATTAATTGAACTTCTTATGTATAGAATCTAATATTTAAATTTCCTTCAGTGTTTGAGAATATCTTTCAAACTAATGTTCATATGTAAGAATAGACTTCAAATAAAGGCTGTAATTTTACTGCTCATGTTATGATCTTAAACATTCTTGCAATATTCAACGTACTTGACATTACCGACTTCTGCATGTTTCGTAGCACATCTTTTGTCTTTTTTTCCAGCAACTTCCGTAATCCTTCTTTTTTAGTCCTTGACCAACCTCCAAGCACGTCCATCGAAATATTGTATTGATGGACTGTATATCCAGGGTATCGTTCTTGTAGCTCCCATTATCATGGACCATACTTTACTGACTTCTCTTCATCTTTCTTTTCTTTGTTCTCGATCCACGGACAACTCATCTACAAGACTACTACTTACTTGCTTTAAAGGTTCACTATCTTTGCATCGATTCTGTTAGCTTGCAATTCATGGTTCTCCTCATAAGTTGGTATATCCCACAATGCTTGGACATCCTTCGAGACGTATTCTGGTTTAAGCTTGATTGGTGAATGCCAGGCTTGATTGGTGAACACCAGAAAGACTTTCGACAAGTTGTAGCTCTCGTAGCAGTTCAAAATATAACAATTTCCGAGCATTGTTGTGTTTTGCCAAATACTTGTTTTGTGCGAGGTCTGAACATTCCGATAACACGTGAGGTACGCTTTGCGGTTCCTTATTACACATACGACAGGACACGTCACTTGACTGTGATATCTTGATCTTCTTGACTTGGTATAATTTCGCTGGTAGGAGCTGTTCGTATAACTCATACATACCGGCCACAACATACTTTGGGCATGACGTCTATTCGCTTGGCCATGAGAAGCAGTTCTTAGTGCTCATGCTACCATCATTCCATCTGGCTCTATGTATCTTTCCCTGCCATGCTTTATCACGTACTGTCTTCAACAGCTGTTCTTCGTACTTCGATCTCAGCAGTTGCTTTGCCTTTGTCGCAGTCACCTCCACTCCGTCAGCTCCACCCACACATCGTTGGTTCCGGGTAGGCAAGCCTCAGCATCACTCCAAGTTCTTCACTATACCTCAGGGCCTCTGTAATCAGTGACTGATTCCCAAAACAGCAGAACGTTCTTCAAACTCTCTCAACATTTTCATGCTAGGGTCACTGTTTGAGAACAATTTCATTGCTGCCTTAATCTTCGAGATCTTATACTCTCTCTCTACTGACTGCAGACCACGTCCATCTTTCTTTCTCGACACGTACAACAGAGCAGTCGATGACGCTGGGTGGTTTTCTCCATTTGTTACCATGATTTTCCGCGCTTCTCGATCAATCCTTCTTAGTTCTGTCAGCGGCCAATGCTACGTCCACATGTGGTACCGCTAGTGCATACTGTTTAGAAGCAGCCACACAATTAACATCTGACAACGGAGTCGACCAAATTACTGACAAACGTTGCAGATATGTCTTTCTAGCACACTCCAGCGTTCTCTCTCTTCCTGACGTACATTCTCGAGAATTCCAAGGAATTTGTACTATGAATGTTTTTCCAGGGATTATACCACTACTGTATCGCTGACTTGTATTCCAGGGATCTCTTGTTTCATCTCACCTCGTTTCACGTGGATTACATTGCACTTCTCGGGGCATAGCTGTAGACCAATATCATCTATGCAACTGTTGGTGTTCTTCAGTACGTAGCTAAGTTAATTTTCTGATTGAGCATAGACTTTTAAGTCATCAATGTACAGTACATCCGTTATCTTAGCGTAGATTGGTTTCGACATCTTTTACCCCTCTGTCGTTGCAAGTTTCCACGGCAAAGGATTTAGGCACAACGTGAACAATCTGGGACATAGGGCATCCCCTTGTGGTAACCCTCCTTCGAAACTAATGGTGTTAGATGTTTCATTGCCATTCTTTGTTTGTGTGGTAACTCGAGTATTTTAAGATCTGCGCAAGTTCTGGTAGTTTGGAAATTGATGTACTTCCACTACTCCAACCAGGTACCGATGATTAACCGTATCATAAGCCTTTCTAACGTCAATCCAAGCTGCGCTTAGATTTCACTTTCTCCGATGACAATCCAAGGCCACCATTCTATCAATGAGTAGATTATCTATAGTCCCACTAGAATTCTTTCTAGCACCACTTTGTTTACCTGCCATCAGCGCATTCAGTTCCAGGTGTTTCTCAATGAGTATCAGTATACACGACGTGAAGAGTTTGTACACAGTGTTCAAAAATGTGATTGGCCTTTGATTTTCACTAATGCGTCAGAAACGATTGAATTACTGATCCGGCCATTGAGTGTGTTTGTGTTGAGCTCAAACTACCCTTCACAGCACCTGTGCTTATTCGCAATGTATACAGACCACCATCTTCTGACGATGAGACTGACACCTCTTTAGCTATTGAGAACGTCGTTGCTCAAAATAAGGAATGTTTCCTCTTAGGAGACTTTAATATTAATACCCCATGTGTAAGATCGCGCTCCAACAGACTCCTTAAAAGCACCCACTCCCTTGGTCTCTGTCAAATGGTTGATAAACCAACTCGAGTTGATATCAATAGCTCAACAAATGGACCTGATACCTCACTTATTGACTACATATACGTTTCCCACGTCCACAATATTGTTAAAGTCCATGTTCCCTATGTCACCTTCAGTGACCATTGCCGGGCACCGCAAGAGAAAGTGTGCTCATACTACCACCAATTACAGATCACTCAAGAACTTTGACCAAAATAAGTTTAAAGAAGATTAAGCGCAAGCACCTTGGTCTATTATAGAGTCCTCCGATAATCTATCAGATGCCCTCGACACGTGGTATACCATCTATAACAGTATCGTTGACTTACATGTCCCTAGGCGTGTAAAACGTATCAAATCTCTTATGTTACCGAAATGGATGGATAAGTCAAATTTAACAAGCATCAGGACTCGAAATCGATTAAAAGGGAATGCTACAAATGCTGCGTCATGGATGGTATACAAGACTTACAGAAATAAGGTAACATTCCAACTAAGGAAAGCCAAAAAGAGATTTTATGCCAGCTTAATAGAAGAAAACAAAGGAGATTCAAAGATGCTCTGAAAAGTGTTAAAGTCTGCTGGCAACTCTGGGGCAAAAGGATCTTTACCAACTTCCATCAAAGATGACTCACGTTATAATACTGAGACTCATGAAATTTCTGTGATGTTCAATTTGCATTTCTCCACTAAACGGCTGATACCGTATTTGCTGAAGCTGGAATGCAACGCCAGGACGAGAACCACCATAATGAGGAAATTCTGGATACAGTGAACCGCTTCGTTCATCAGCGTGCACCAACTGCCGTTCCACCTTAATCCATTCCTCTAGTGCCTGAAGACTTTCTGTCTCATCAAATTGAAGGACTTTCAACTAACAAAGCTAAAGGTATTGACTCTCTAAACGTGAAACTTCTTAAGATGGCGAGACCAAAGATCCTGGCATCTCTACTCTACATTTATAATTCAAGCATCTCTTTGGGAATCTTTCCTCGTCAGTAGAAAATTGCCAAGGTCACCACCGTGCACAAATCTGGACCAAAAGAAAACATCGATAACTATTGTCCCATATCTGTACTGCCCTCACTCTCCAAGATCTTGGAGCACTATGAGAGTTCCCACTTTTCTAGATCATCTTTGCAGGTACAACCTTCTAAGTGAATGTCAGTATGGCTCTCGCCCATATCACTGTCATTCGATCTAATAAATCATCAAATCATTTGATCTAATAAATCATCAAATCCTAATCAAGAAACTAGCATGTTATGGTGTTGAGGGCAATGTATTACAGTGGTTTTAATTCTATCTCAAGGGCAGAAAACAGAGAGTCTCCACAGGATCATCACTGTCTGACGTTTTACCAATGCTCAACGGAGTACCACAAGGATCTTATCTGGTCCCTTTGGTTTTCTTACTTTATGTAAATGACAATTCCTTTGTCAGCTCATCAACCGCCACTCATTTTTATGTTGATGATACCACTCTTCATTACTCTTCACCATCTGTAACTGAACTCCACATTTATCTTCAAAGAGGTGCAAGTGCATTGTCTTTTTGATCTACCTCAAACAAAATGGTAATTCACCTTAAGGAACTTAAGAGTACCTGAATGTCAAGATAAGTGGTAGGACAGTTAAACAATCCCACTGTGAGAAAGTACTGGGCGTGTATTTAGACTCCCCTCTGACGTGGTCTGATCAGGTTTCTAAGTGCATAAAGAAGTTTAATTCCAAGGTTGAGTTAATCAGAAGAGCCAAACCATATCTGTCTCCAAACCACACGTTGCTCTTGTATAATTCAATAGCCAAGCCAACCATCGAATACTGTTGCTCAGTTTGGGGCAACTGTTTGTCTGAACTCTTACAACAAGTACTCCTAGCGCACAAACGTGCAGCACGACTCCTCTTTAATGCCGACACCACTTGTCGTTCTTTCGATCTCTTCCAAAAGTTAAAGATCTGTCCTTTTAGTGACATTGTTCCACCTCATTACGTCACCAAAAGTCTTTAATACCAAGTGCAAGCACCTTTTCCAACATCGACTGGAAACTGCTACAGACCTCTGTATAGAGAGACTATATTAACTGATTGTCAACTTAATTTATATTAACCTAGTTTTAATTTTTTTTACTGAATCGTTTTATTGTTATTATAATATTTATTTTAATATATAATTGTAAATATGTTTAAAGCTTTATTTACTCAGAAGGGCCACATTGGAAAAAAAAAGACGATGTCTTTATCTGTCATCCCTAATAAAGTTATATTAGTGAAGGGCCCAGGTTTTGGTATAAGAGTTGTTCGCCCACCAGCGAACCATTCAGGATATTCCTCTCTTATGTTGGCAATCGATTGGAAACATGTCACTAAGTCTTTGCGCAATGCATATGCGTTCTTCCACCAAACGTTTACTATCCTGTCGGGCCCTGGGGACGACCAATTCTTTTTCCTTCGGATGACTTTAACTGCTTTATCTGTGTCTAACAACCACTTTGTCTCAGTTGGTGCTCTTAAGCGCTTGTATGTGGCACTTTTGATCACCGTTAGCCATTTTGCTGATGTGTTCCCTGTGCCCTTTTACTCCCATATTTCTTTCTTAAACTCGTGGTTGCGTCGACGTCATCAAAAAGCTGTTTTTCCTGTTGCGCATTTTCTTTGTTCTTGTAAACTGGTCTTCCGTTGTATTCATCATGCTTTGATAATTCAGTCAACGTAAAACAGACCCTGTAGGGATCAGTTCAAAACAGATTATTTAAATGATCTTGATTGTTCCTGCTTCTTTTTCCTTATATATCCTCTTTTCAACTTCCGTAGTACACACTTACTCTTCTCCATGAAACTTATTAATCCTGATACAGACATGCCTTTACATTGAGGTGTTATGAGCGCTCTATTTCTTCATCCCCGCTTTGTTAACTTCCGGTTAACTTTGATGCACTCAGCTTCTTCCTTTGTGATTGAAATTTGCTTTCTTATTCCCTTGACTTTCTTTTCATAGTCACTTTGAATTCGTTCCAGTTTACGAATCTACTTTCTGTCTCCTGTCTCAATTCGACGCTTTTTCCATCATTAAGATAATAAAAAGGCAATTACTACAGCATGCAGAACACAACTAGCAGTCCATAAGAAATTAAATGGCCTATTTTTAGCTGACACGCTTTCTCGATCTTATGCAATGGTTAATGTTCTGAATATCACGGTTAGTTGGTCTTTCTTTTGTGTTTGATTTATAGACAGTAGCTCTCTGTTCGCTGATTCAATCAAGTTCTTGGACTGTGTACACTCCACATGCAAATAATCAACTGTTGTTGGTACCTTTTCGCACTCATTACCTGCCGTTAAATCCGAGTTTTCTGATTCTATTCGCTATTCTTGTTGCCGTCCTTCGGTGTTTCCAACTCCCAAGTTATTAGCAATTAATTCAGTTACATTCCCCAGCGTCCTTTCTAGCCTCGATCCCTGATCTCGTAGGTTTTGTGATGTAAGTTGTAAATTAGCATATTCATTGTCGCCCCACAGTCCTTTTATGATACTCACGAAACGTTTTCTCCTTCCATTCTTTTTTCTTGGTTCTTGGTCTGATCTTTAGATAGTTAAAGCATTCTTTTTACACTCCAAAAGGAAATTCGTTATTTCCTCCGTCCATTTGATGCTATCTTTTCTAACCATACTGCTTAATCTGGTAAGATAACCAAAATCTAACGAGTAATTCAAAATAATACAAAATAGTTCAAGCTCGGTTTGCTTTTAGTACAAACACTAAAACCAAAGGGAGCCAAAATATAGCGTCCGACCTATATTCCTCCATTATTATTATTATTATTATTATTATTATTATTATGACAGTTTGAAACTTTTGAATGTCAATACCTTAAAGCTACCTGGGGCGTTAATCGTAACCCAGGAACTCCTTAAAAAACACCATGTTCAAGTCCTATTTACAAATATCTTTCTAAAAGTATTATCCACTTAAATCTATTAAACTATGTGAAAATATAAAATAAGTGACTGCTAAATTTAAAAAAAAATGAATAATAATAAAAAATAATAATAATAATACTTTTTTTTTTTGACAATAATATCCTTTGCTGAAATGAAATTCGTGTTATATTGCTCGTAAAGTTTATGTGATTACTTTAAAAGTGCGGGCAATATTAAGAGAGCTTGATAAGACCGATTTCTGCATCTTTAGCAGGACTCCTTTAGTTCTCACTCTAGACCCGAGTAAATTCCTCATTCCCTCCTCCATGTCTGTGGACCATCCACATAGCACGTCAATAATGATGTTGTATTGTTGCACATCGTACCCAGGGTACTGTCGCTTTATCTCCCATCTTAGGGGGGCATACTTGGCTGTCTTCTCCTCTTCCTTACTTGTTCGGTTATCAATCCATGGACAGCTCATCTCTAGTGCTATCACCTTCTCCTGTTGGTGGTCGATAAAACGGGCATCGATTCTGTTTGCTCTCACCTCGGTGTGCTCAGCATAGAGCGGGACATCCCAGTAGGCTTGAAACTGGTCGTTTTCATATACCGGTCTGGGTTTTACTTGGGAGAACCATGGTGGGACTTTGTCAATAGGGTTTGCGTCCTTCAGGATCTCGAAGAACAGGATCTTCAAGGCGTTATTGTGCCTTTCCAAGTACTTGTTCTGGGCCAAGGTGGGACATCCAGCTAGAATATGCTGAACTGTTTCTGCTGATCTACTGCATAGCCTACATGCCACTTCAGTAGCTGGTCGGGCTCGCACCTTGTGACTGTAATATATTCGTGTTGGCAATAGTTGCTCGTAGAGCTCGATCACTCCTGCAACGGTGTTAGACGGACACAACGTCCAGTCCTTAAGCCAAGCAAAGCAGCCTGCTTTACTCAGACTTTCATCCTCCCACCTACTTGTGTGTAGCTTTCCTTGCCACCTCTCTTCCCTCACAGCCTGCGTATTCTGCCTTTCTACAGTTTCCTTCAAAGCAACTTTGGTCTTCTTGTCTGTGATTGTTACTCCCCCCCTGAGTGCCTGAGTGATGCAGGGTGACGGGTGCTCAAGGTCCAGGCCAAGACCGAGCTCTGCTGCATACTTCATGCTATCCTTTAAAAATGAATGGTGTCCCACCTCACCTGCTCTTTCTTCAAACTATCTCACAACTGCAATGGTCGGGTCCAGATTCTTATAGACTTTCAGAGCAGCCTTTATCTTGACGAGTTTGTATTCTTGCTCGACTGATTTCAGCCCGCTCCCCCCTTTTTCCCTCGGGAGGTACAGTAATGCTGTCGAGCCTAGGGGGTGTTTGCCGCCGCTCCCAACGAGGATTTTTCGAACTTCTCTGTCAATTTGCCTAAGCTCTGCTATTGGCCAGTTCTGGGTCCACATTAGATACCCCAGTATGGGAAGGGCAAATTGGTTCGATGCAGCTACGCGGTTGTGATCTGACAGTGGACTTGACCATATGACTGACATGCGTTGTAGGTATTCTTTGGCTGCAACATTCATAGCTAACTTGTCATCTTGTTTTAGGTTCTCTAATGTTCCCAGGAACTTGTAATAAGTTCCTTCCTTTAGATTTGTCAGTACTGCTCCGTCATCCAACTGCACTCCGGTTTCATCCTTCACCTGTACGCCTCTCCTTACATGGACGGTCGCGCATTTCTTTGGGTTCCATTCTAAGCCTATATCTTGCATCGCACTCTTGGTTGACTTCAGCACCTTGTTGAGTTTGATCTCTGACGCTGCAAACGCCTTAAGGTCGTCAATATACGGCAAATCCGTGATCTTTGTGTTTAAGGTTTGGACAACTTGTACCCCTCCTAAGCTCGTAGTTTCCAAGCCACAGGATTCATACACAGGGTGAACAACCTGGGGCACAATGCATCTCCCTGAGGGAGGCCGCGTCTGAATTGTATCACTTCAGACTTCTCTATCCCCTGCTACGTCTTTGCGACGACTTTCGTGTTCCAGCTGTTGCACAGGCTCTCGATAGTGCGGCACAGCCAGGTTGGAAATCTGTGTAGAATCATCATCTCAGCAAGCCATTCATGGTCAACTGAGTCAAAAGCTTTCTTGACATCAATCCAGGCCATGCTCAAGTTGCGTTTCCCTCTGTGACAGTCTTGTGTGACCATTCTATCAATGAGCAGGTTATCAACAGTGCCACTGCATCCTGATTTGGCGCCTCTCTGTTCTCCCTCCATTACGCCATATTCATTTAGGTGACAATCCATTGGTCCTAATAAGCATGATGTGAACCACTTGTACATAGTGTTCAAGCAGGTAATTGGTCTTTGGTTGCTACTTGAAAATTCTCCTGGCCTAGGGATCAACGTCGTTTTTCCCTCGGCAAACCACATGGGGTATTCAGAAGGACTCTGGCCGATGGATTGGAACGATTTGGTCACACCCTCATGCAGCGCATGTGCTTTCTTCCACCAATAGTTGGCGATTCTATCTGGCCCAGGAGCGCTCCAATTTCTTTTCTTCATGATAGTTTTCACTGCGCTTCAGTTGATTCAAGGACAAAATTCTCATTTGATGGTGGTGGGACATGTTCATTAATTGCCTCTCTTACATCCTCAAGCCAGGTAGCATTTCGATTTCCTGTTCCTCCTTCACTCCACACTTGCCTCCAAAATGAGCTTGCTTCTTCGATGTCTTCAAACTGATTGGCATCTGTTTCATTACTGATAGTGCTCTGGCGAGGTTTGTACTTAGGTCTGTTTAGATCCTTATCTCCCGCTATCATTTCTCCGAACTTTGCGTATACACGCCCTGGGTCAGTCTGGAACTGGTTGTTGAGTTCTCTGGATTGCTGTTGCTTTTTTCGCCGCGAATACTCTGTCTTTAATCTTCTCACAGTCGACTTTTTTCTTTTCCATGTAATTCACTAGTTGCGTGACGGACAAGACTTTGCATTCTTCCAGCAGTGCGGCTCTATTTCTCCTTCCTTTTTTCGTGATCTTTTTATTCGCTTTTAATCTTTCTACTTCTGCTGCAGCTATAGAGATCTTTTTCCGCATTTCAGATACCTTTCTTTCGTATTTAGCTTTCATTTTGTTTTGATAGTTGTCTTGTGTCGTTTGTGATGTTGAGCTTTTTTGTTTTTTCCATCCTTTATGCAGAAGGAACGCTACAGTGACTGCGTAAAGCGCACAATTTGCGATCCACAGATAAACAAAGGGGTCGTTAGTTTGGAAACGCGTGGTTTTTGTCAGTTCGGTGATGGCTTCATTGATGTTTTCAATTTCTTTTTGACTTGGTCTTTCTTTTGTTCTGGTGTCAATGTCCCGATTCATGAATTCCCCGGGCTCTGAACTAATTGAGTCAAATATCTTGATAGCCGAGTCCAACAAAAGCTTTGTTTCTTGACACAGCGATTCCTGTGGGACAGAGTGCTGTAACTCTGGCTCTTTTCCATTTTCAAAAGTTTGTGTTTGCAAAGATTGAGAATTACTATCAAGCATATCGCAGATTTCTCTTTTATTTTCAGTAGGTGGTCTCCTTGTCCCAACTCGTTCGCAAATAGTTTCTCCAACGTTCCCCAGTGATTTTTCCTGCCTCGCCGCTTGATCTCTTAGGTTCTGGCAGGTAAAATCATGACCCTGGTATCCCAATTCGTCCCACAGTTCTTTCATTATTTTCATGTAGCCTTTCTTTCGCCCGTTCTCTTGGCGTGGAGGGTAGCTTGATGATGCTAATATCAGTGCCTTCCTTTTGCATTGCAGTAAATCGCTTATCATCTCATCCGTCCATCGTACTCTTCCTGTCGGCTTTTTGCCAATTTGGCGATTTCTTTCGCATCCTTCCTGCCCTGACATTCCATCTTCTTCAGTCGCCATTCGATTCAAATTGAGTGAGGTTAAAAACTTAAAATATCTGATATTAACAACGTTAAAATCGGTGTGAATAAGTGTTTTGAGTCGCCAACTTGCATGAGCAAGTAACCAAGTAGTTAAAAATACTTCATGAAATGGATTTGACGCTCTAAACTTAGCAGGCTTTCAGAGGACGAAAATACACGTCCGCTCTACTCGCCGCTCTTATTATTATTATTATTATTATTATTATTATTATTATTATTATTATTATTATTATTATTATTATTAAGAATAAAAAGTAACAACACTATCCGACGTTTCGGAGTCAGACTTGACCCCATTATCAAGGTTAAACTGTACTGGAAAAATTCGCAATTTAAATACAACGGGCGTTAGGTCAAAACAAAGACATGCATAGATGGAAATTAAACGATAGTTGACACTAAGATATTTACAATTTTTGCTAGAATCGATCCTTCTTAAAGTTATTATTATTATTATTATTATCATTATTGTTATTATAAAAAAGTAGAAAATAATCACTTTATTTCCATGATAAAAATATTTACAAACATTAAAATATCTCCAAAAGGTAAGAACTATAAATTTACAAGCAATTAAGTATTTCTCTGTTTTAAAACTTCAAAAAAAGAAAATAATAATAATAATAATAATAATAATAATAATAATAATAATAACAAACTTTATTGAGCACTCTTTCATACAAACTTGAATCTTACATGTATCTGGTAAAAATAAATAATAATAATAATGATAATGATAAAACTCAAATTAAATTAAAAATTTAAATGCCGGCGGTGGCGACATTAATCCGGCAATCGTCAAGAGAGTCTCCTATATTCCGGAAAGGTACTCGGGACCCTCTTACGCACGCATGTACTGATCTTAAGAGTTCAAATGAGATGACAGTTCTGAGCCAATTAATGACGTTATTATAGGGCTCACTGTCCTTCTGTACTAACTTGTCTGCTAAGTGCTTAAGAAATCGTTGGCACTCATTTCCCATCCCACCGTTCGTTCCGAAAACCAAGGGTGTAAAGGATCCCATCTCGACCTCAAGCACTCGTTGCTGATATTTCCGCTTTTTCTCCTCTTCTTGGTCTTTAAAGACTTCGGATGTCGGCTTGCTCTGGTTACATTTGGAGTTAACATGCGTGACCCTGACGTCGAAAAATGCTGTAACTCCTCTAGACCAGAAATCTCCCACCTTGATGTCTAAACGTGCCTCTGAGCTGGTAACTGCGCTTCTAAGATGCATCCGTTCGTTGTCAAGAGGTAAGAGGCGTGGCTCCGCCTCCACATTCTTACAAACTTTGGTGATGAATGATGTCAGTAGGTTTCGTACACCATCATGCCTTTGTGCCACAAACCCTCCTTTTTTACAAGAGAGGGCGTGGCCAACATTGAATCTATCCCCACAAACGCACTGGGCTGGTAGGTCGGTGAGAGGCAAGTTGTAACGTAGCCGCAGAGAGTCTCTGAATTCTTGCTTGTTAAGAGCTAGACCTTGATCTTTGAGGGGGATCGCGTTAAGCCAAGAGCTGGCCCCTTTGTCTCTTGCTTGATTGGCCAATCGAAGAAGATCAGGGGAGAGGGTGGAGTCAATCGACTCCATTTTTGCCTTTTCCCTTTCGGCCTTTAGCGCCTGGTGGTGACGTTTCAGCTCCTCTACGGAATTTTCGCCTGTTATCATGATGGTACTCTGAGTTGTTATGGAGTCTACATGTGCGGCTGTGATTGATGCTGATGCGGTAAACTGTTGTGGTGCTTCCGATCTCAGATCCGGCACGCCTAGTCCCCCCTTGGCCGTTGTCAAGGTAGCGAGTTGGCGCACTTCGTCGGGAAGGGGCTCTGTCTGGCCAAAGAATGTTGGAAGTAGTAGATCGTCGATTACCTCCTGGACTGGGTCGATATAGTCCTCAAATGACTCAATTGTGCGAAGAAAATAAGTAAACTTGGACTTGAACCCCTTCGTAAAAGCGATATACGCTGCGTGGGGCTGATTCTTAGCAATTTCTGATAGTGTTTCAAGTTTCCCTTTCCATGCACGCACTTTCTCCTTACAATACATATCCTTGTATTCTTGTGATCCAATGACCGCTGTTTTCTACCACCCCCCTTTCTATTGCACCAATAACCACAGGGATCACTTTGCGTTTCATCTGCAACTTTCTCTGTTATTATTGTTGTTATTATTATTATTATTATTATTATTATTATCTTCTCTACTATCACAGTATTTGCTGGTGTGCATTTATGCATCAGCTGGGTGCAAACCATGCACCTGGGGCATCAGCCACTCAAGTCATTTGTTCTGTTCATAAACTGAGCACCTTCGGAAGGATCCGTGCAGATTCCAGCATGCTGATCTTTTAGATCTCTGATACTTTCTTGATGTTTTCTACCACCCCCCTTTCTATTGCACCAATAACCACAGGGATCACTTTGCTTTTCATCTGCAACTTTCTCTGTATCTCTAGTTGAAAGTTTTCGTATTTGCTTCTCTTTTCTTTTTCTTTCAGTGCAATGTTTCTGTCTGATGGAATAGTCATATCAATCAGTTTTCAGGTGGAATTCACTGAATCTTTAACAATGATGTCTGGTCTGTTGGCTGTTATAGTTCTATCAGTATGGACTGGCATGTCCCACATGATGGTGATGCTGTCTTTACTGTGCATCACAGATTCTGGCCGTTCTCGTACCACTTGTCTGTAACCTCGACATCATGGTCTTTACAGATACCCCAATGCACACATGCTGCAGCTTTATTGTGCATGGAGATGTACTCAGTTTCGGCTAATACCTCACATCATCCAGACAGAATGTGGTTTACTGTCTCTTCATGCTGTGAACACATTCTGCATTTTAATTCCAACAGCAGGCCACATGCTACTTTCTGGTAGTTTCCGGTGTTGATTGCCTTTCCTT
>NC_090888.1:49109962-49122462 GCF_036669925.1 Montipora capricornis
CCAATTACAAATATAGTTGTTAAAAATGGGCGCAGCTTATCTGTGGGAAGACCTGAAAAAGGCTGCCTCTGGTGGCCAGTTTTCCATCTTTGCATCCAATTTTATGCCTAGTTGCGTGTACTAAGCTACAAACGTTCCGCTCATATTCAATGTAAAAAAATCTATGGCAAAACTGTGTTTAAGAAATTCCTGTCAACAAATACGAGAAAAAGATCAATCATATGTCCAAGTTGGTAAAAACGATGTTCATTACATTAAAGTGCTAAAATTACATTAAAGTATTTTCCGTTTCAATATTAGTGAATAGTGAGTTAACGTTTGATGAACAGTGGATGAATTTGACTTCTACAGACTAGACTTTGGATTTCTTTCGTTTTCTGTCAAAAAACTTTTTTCCGTAAATTTCAGCTGGTAAGGTCAGGGTGCGGCTTACCTCCGGGTTTACAGTTCACCTGCCAGTTCAGTTGGGTAATACTAGCATACTAAAACAAATTAACCACATGGATTACCTGCATGGGTACACCTACTTTTCAAGTTACATCAAACTGTATGAGGTGTGCCACCCGCCAGTTGCGATGAAAAATACTACAAATTAGTATACTATGACAAATTAACTGCATAGTTAGACCGAATTTACAAGTTACATCGAACTGTATGAGGTGCGCCACCCGCCAGTTCCAATGAAAAATACTACAAATTAGTATACTATGACAAATGAACTCCATGGTTAGACCGAATGTACAAGTTACATCGAACTGTATGAAGTGCGCCACCCGCCAGTTGCGATGAAGAATACTACAACTGCATGGTTAGACCGAATTTACAAGTTACATCGAACTGTATGAAGTGCGCCACCCGCCAGTTCCGATGAAAAATACTACAAATTACTATACTATGACAAATGAACTGCATGGTTAGACAGAATTTACAAGTTACATCGAACTGTATGAGGTGCGCCACCCGCCAGTTGCGATGAAAAATACTACAACTGCATGGTTAGACCGAATTTACAAGTTCCATCGAACTGTATGAGGTGCGCTACCTGCCAGTTGCGATGAAAAATACTACAAATTAGTATACTATGACAAATTAACTGCATGGTTAGACCGAATTTACAAGTTCCATCGAACTGTATGAGGTGCGCCACCCGCCAGTTCAGATGAAAAATACTACAAATTAGTATACTATGACAAATTAACTGCATGGTTAGACCGAATTTACAAGTTACATCGAACTGTATGAGGTGCGCCACCCGCCAGTTCCGATGAAAAATACTACAAATTAGTATACTATGACAAATTAACTGCACGGTTAGACCAAATTTACAAGTTACATCCAACGGTATGAGGTGCGCCACCCGCCAGTTCCGATGAAAAATACTACAAATTAGTATACTATGACAAATGAACTGCATGGTTAGACCGAATGTACAAGTTACATCGAACTGTATGAGGTGCGCCACCCGCCAGTTCCGATGAAAAATACTACAAATTAGTATACAGGTGTACTATGACAAATTAACTGCATGGTTAGACAGAATTTACAAGTTACATCGAACTGTATGAGGTGCGCCACCCGCCAGTTGCGATGAAAAATACTACAACTGCATGGTTAGACCGAATTTACAAGTTCCATCGAACTGTATGAGGTGCGCCACCCGCCAGTTCCGATGAAAAATACTACAAATTAGTATACTATGACAAATTAACTGCATGGTTAGACCGAATTTACAAGTTACATCGAACTGTATGAGGTGCGCCACCCGCCAGTTCCGATGAAAAATACTACAAATTAGTATACTATGACAAATTAACTGCATGGTTAGACCGAATTTACAAGTTACATCGAACTGTATGAGGTGCGCCACCCGCCAGTTCCGATGAAAAATACTACAAATTAGTATACTATGACAAATGAACTGTATGGTTAGACCGAATTTACAAGTTACATCGAACTGTATGAGGTGTGCCACCTGCCAGTTCAGATGAAAAATACTACAAATTAGTATACTATGACAAATGAACTCCATGGTTAGACAGAATTTACAAGTTACATCGAACTGTATGAGGTGCGCCACCCGCCAGTTCCGATGAAAAATACTACAAATTAGTATACTATGACAAATTAACTGCATGATTTGACCGAATTTACAAGTTACATCCAACTGTATGAGGTGCGCCACCCGCCAGTTTAGATGAAAAATACTACAAATTAGTATACTATGACAAATTAACTGCATGGTTAGACCGAATTTACAAGTTACAGTGTACATGGAACTGTATGAGGTGCGTCACCTGCCAGTTCCGATGAAAAATACTACAAATTAGTATACTATGACAAATGAAGTGTATGGTTAGACCGAATTTACAAGTTACATCCAACTGTATGAGGTGTGCCACCCGCCAGTTCAGATGAAAAATACTACAAATTAGTATACTATGACAAATGAACTGTATGGTTAGACCGAATTTACAAGTTACATCCAACTGTATGAGGTGTGCCACCCGCCAGTTCAGATGAAAAATACTACAAATTAGTATACTATGACAAATTAACTGCATAGTTAGACCGAATTTACAAGTTACATCCAACTGTATGAGGTGTGCCACCCGCCAGTTCAGATGAAAAATACTACAAATTAGTATACTATGACAAATTAACTGCATAGTTAGACCGAATTTACAAGTTACATCCAACTGTATGAGGTGTGCCACCCGCCAGTTCAGATGAAAAATACTACAAATTAGTATGCTATGACTAATTATCTTTAAATCATTGTTGCCACATGCAGATGTGTTTATTAGAAAGATATCACTTGTGTTTGATGTATTTGCCACTGAACGATGACTGACAATTTCCTCAGACCCAAGGGACAGTGAAACCTTTCTTGATTTTTGTCAAAAAACTTACAGTATATGAACAGAGAAGTCACTGATTGTTGCAGTGAATATTTCTCCCTTGTATTCACCCAGTTCATTGTGAGAGCATTCGACTCTTCCATAATTACCTGATGTCTGGAACAAATTTACTTGACCCAGCTAAAACAGTTTGACCTAATAATGTTCACAAGGTATATCCAAAATGGCAATGAAACCTCTACGCTCCCAAGTTTTGACACAAAGACATCAACTATTATTCACAATTGTATCACAATTTGCAATCAGCACTGTCTGTTTCTTGCATCTCAGGAAATTCCCTCCAATTAAATTTCAATGCTCAATTTCCTTCAGCACTGCATCTTGTGGTTGAAGTACATGAAGGCCCTGGAAAAGAGTCACACCAGTCAATCAATCAATTTATATAATTTCATAATATCATTTTCGAAGAATGTTGTAACAAATCACTTTGCCATTCATGAGCAATGTTCCTGTGTAGGTGAAACTGAACAATGAAGCTAAGAGCTAAAGGAATTATTGCAAGAAACTTGTATCTTACCATGACGAGCTTAGGCCGACAATAAAATATATGCAAATGAGCTTACGGTGATTTGAAATCATCCTTAGCTAATCATTAAGTGTAGCTCAAAAACTCATTTCGCAAGTTTAGGTGTCGCAGATATCGCATCAGAGTCCGCTTCTGACATATTCAGTAACTTTTTTTACACCTTTTTAAGTCACAACGGAGAGGCATAAATCCACAAAACGTCATTCAGGGAACGTTTCCAGAGACTTTGCCCCGTGTAGCTCGTGTGGCGTGCAGCAATTCTCGCGAGGATTCTAGAGTACATGTAATTCTTGCTCGCACAATTCTGCAACACTGTGGCAAATATGCATAACTCGCTTTTTGAGTTCAGTTATTTTCAATTTACATATGCTTTGTATGTACAAAATTGGTTCTGCCTTCAGATAACTACAGTCCAAAACTGGACTGACTACCCAAGAGAGACAGAACTCATTAGTACAAAATAATAATTATTACAAAATTGGTTCTGCCTTCAGATAACAACAGTCCAAACTGGACTGACTACCCAAGAGAGACAGAACTCGTTAGCGCAAAATAATAATTATTACAAAATTGGTTCTGCCTTCAGATAACAACAGTCCAAACTGGACTGACTACCCAAGAGAGACAGAACTCATTAGCACAAAATAATTATAATTATTACAAAATTGGTTCTGCCTTCAGATAACAACAGTCCAAACTGGACTGACTACCCAAGAGAGACAGAACTCATTAGTACAAAATAATAATTATTACAAAATTGGTTCTGCCTTCAGATAACAACAGTCCAAACTGGACTGACTACCCAAGAGAGACAGAACTCATTAGTACAAAATAATAATTATTACAAAATTGGTTCTGCCTTCAGATAACAACAGTCCAAACTGGACTGACTACCCAAGAGAGAAAGAACTCATGAGTAAATTTAATAATTATAAATTACAAAATTGATTCTGCCTTCAGATAACAACAGTCCAAAACTGGACTGACTACCCAAGAGAGACAGAACTCATTAGTACAAAATAATAGTTATTACAAAATTGGTTCCGCCTTCAGATAACAACAGTCCAAAACTGGACTGACTACCCAAGAGAGACAGAACTCATTAGCACAAAATAATTATAATTATTACAAAATTGGTTCTGCCTTCAGATAACAACAGTCCAAACTGGACTGACTACCCAAGAGAGACAGAACTCATTAGTAAATTTAATAATTATAAATTACAAAATTGATTCTGCCTTCAGATAACAACAGTAAAAAATGGACTGACTACCCGAGAGAGACAGAATTTGTTAGGGTAAAATAAAAATGATTAAAACGAGACTGATTGTGCCTTTTGATAACAAAAGTCAAAAGCAGACTATCACATACAAGATACAAAAATTTGGTTTATCAACAGAGTTGATAATGTAAATTGACCACCGTACAGAGATTCTAAAAGAATCTCTCTTTTAGAATCTCTGTACGGTGGTCAATTTACATTATCAACTCTGTTGATAAACCAAATTTTTGTATACTACTTCCCCACCGACGCAGCACCACAGTTTCTTTAGAAACTACCCCTTCATTCTATCACATACAAGAAATTGTTTAAAATGCAATCTGTTTTGCAATAATAATTTAATATTATAGATACTTTTAAAGATTACATTGAAACTGATCAATGTACTTCAGGTCTGGTATCCAGCTAGCAGCCTAAGGCTGTATTCTGTCTATTACATAATTATATGTAGTCTGTTTCAGTCTGACCTCTACTCAAAAACAACAAACAGCACTTTCCTATGCTGAATTTCTCATTGGGCTAGCTCCGGGGCATTGAGGCGCACAAGCAACCCCACCATGACAATGTAGGGACTATGAGGTGGTTGCAAAGTACAAAATGATCAGAAAATCGTCTGGCATTACACAGAGTAAACTCCCAGGAGTCAATCGGTTTAGTAAAAATTTACAAACTAACAAACAAAACAAATGACAAATTATCCTAATGATCTTTTGCTTATTAGCTTGGCTCCACATAACAAGCTAAATTATGCTTCACAAATTATTATATATGCTACCAAAGAGGTTACAAAGTAAAATGGTGTGACAGTGAGTTAAGGATTGTATACCTCAGGTATATGCTACACAATTAATTATTAATAGCATAGCTGTAAATTTAATTTTGTATACTCTTTCACATCAACTTTTAGGCCATGCTTTAACTTGCTTTTTCTGTGCACTTAGATCACTAAGAAGTAATTCCAGGTTTCACCTGAAAGGATTGTGATTGTGCATAGACCTCAAAAACCCAGCTCCTCCCGCTCACCTCCCAAATACACAAGAATGTCAATTAAAATAGCTACAAGCTTTGTGTACTTGCTCCTGTTCCACTTAATTTCGTCAGATTTATCATCATTGTCTGCCACCCTTCATCTGGGATTCTGGCCTCAAAAGAACCCAGTCGGGAAGTCGAAATTGGTGGAAATACTGTTGCAGCACATCTGGAACAATAACCTAGTGATCAAGTCCACAGAACTGCCTTATCTTGGACAATCAAAGAAATTAGATAATTTATATTTTGGTCAAATTGATGGAAATAAGATTTGTCATCAAGATACTTTATTTGGGTGGGATTGACGGAGGTATTGACAATTAATGGGAGACCAAAGCGAGATAATCTCCCAGGCGGTTTCTTCTGAAGTGTAACCGACCTTTCAGTGAAATCTAGTGTCAAAGGAGTAATCTTATTAAGCGCCCAGTCCAAAATTTAGCTTGCTCTGGCTCCTCGTGCATGAGAAACCAGTGAAGGTACATGTAGTTATACATGTGACAAGGGAGTAACTACAGAATAACCGGCCACTATTGTGCTCTTGTAGTGGCATCGTTTGAAGAACAAGGCATCTGCAAGTGGCAAATAAGGGGCTGGTTATACAGAGATCCACATATTACATGTAATTCCCTATTCGTTATTATTGTTATTGCCTTAAATGGCAAAAGTGAATATAAAGTGAATATAAAGTGAAATTACTAAGGGAGTAGGTCTGCAAAAGTAATGACTGTGCTGAGGCCCTCCTTGGCGTTTTGGGAAACGAGGGAAGATGGCTATTTTGAACTGGGGAACAGAGGAAAAATGACAAAATGTCTTAGGAACAAGGCGACATAAACAATTTTAGGGAGCAAAAAGCTGGGTACAAGTTTGAAAGTAAATTGGGCGGGGAACAAGGGAACAAAACTTTAAAATTTTAAGCCATTTAAACTTAAATCAGGTTTGTAAGTAAGATGACGACTTACCGAAAACTCCTCCGGCAGTCTTTTGCTTTTCGGATCTTTTGAATCTTCCCGCCCATTCGCTAAATGTAGCTGTTCGGCCAGGCCACCCTTTGTTCCAAACGTTCGTAGAACTCCCTTTACGTTTTGAAGAAGGTCTCTATTTTTGCCATGAAGTCTTCACTGATTAACCCTTTCGGAGATTGTCTGAGGTTGAATCATGTCACTGGCGTGTATCTTTGTGGCGAATGCTGATTATCTGACCTGAATTGTCGTTGCCCTTTCTTCCGGAATCCGTCGATGTTTACTGGGTTTATTTGGTGGAATGCGTGCCATTTCACCCGCACAAAATGTTAAGGAATCGCAAAGATCCAATTTTGGTCGTCCAACAAGGGAAAAAGAGAGGAAGAGCACATGCATTGATCGCCCGCGCGAAAAACAAACCGATAATTCAAACCGATCTCGTTCCCAGAGTCTTTGCGGCGAGGCAATTCACAATGGCGGACAAAGTTGTTACATCATGTAATTATTGTGAAATGTCCACAATCCTTCTCTTTGTGCCAACATCCAATCACAACCCGTTGCGAGCCCAGTGCGATTCCTGGGGCGCTTTCATTTTGGGTGGAAAAACCGGGGAGAATTTTCTGCTTTAAAGGTGCAGAGCAAATTTCCTCAATCAAAATATGGAACGGGGGAAAGTGTGTTCCTTTGAGATTTCCTTTTCTGTTTTTCTCAAGAGACTGGATACTAATCATTTAGAATAACAAATATGGCTGCCGGATTTTCGATCATTACTTCATAAGAAGTAATTCTCACCTACAGCTACGGGCTACGAAAGCACCCACGTTAATTGACTGAAACCCGCACGATTAATTTGGGCAGCTAAACACCGATGCTATTTTTTTTTCTTTTTTCAAGGAGCATGGTAAAGTCTGCTTACTAGCCTACATTACTTTCTCAATCTCATTCTGTGCTGGGACTCCTATATCACAAAGGCCTTGATTTACATGTTATTTGCATGATTCATCCCAGCAATTTACATGAAATTTACACAAAAAAACTATTTTATGGCCGGGTTGTGTCAATTTACATAGATTTTATGGCCTTTGCAATTGTTGTAAACAATTAAAACGGTCTAATCTTGTGAGGCCCTAAGTACCCGTTTATATGGAGAAAAATTGTCCCAGGAAGAAGGGTCACTCGCTTACCGGAGTTACCCTGGACCATCCAACTTTTCCTACATTTCCCTATAAAATGCGGTTTAAGTAAACTGTTTACATGAGGGAAAAAAATGGCGCGGCTTGAAGGGAAACCCACCTAGCCGGGTCACCCTTTGTCAACGGTAGGGTCGCCCTCCTGGCCAGGCCAACTTTATTCCATGTAAACACTTTGGCTCGCTCAGTGGAGTCAACTTGGTCGAGGTAATATGATGAGAGAATGCACGAGTACTATCTTCCCAGTCTCCTGATGATCGAAACTGAGCCGGGCAGCTCTTGACTCAGGAATAAAGGTTAGTTCTTTTCTCACATAAACGCTAGCTAAAGACCCGGCTGGGAGGGTGACCATCTTCCGAGGACAACTTTTCTCCATATCAACAGGGCCTAAGACTTGATCCAAGTCGAACTATTAAAACACATACCGATAGGCATTTTATAGGTTGCAACCGGCGAACTTTTGATAAACCGAACTCAGTGCAACATGCAGGGCTAATTCAACAGTTTCCCATATAATTTAATTAGGTAATAAATATTCGACACTCAAAATCATCGTGAACAGGGCATACAGATCCAAAACCAATTGGTAACTTAGACAGGACACGCAATTTACAGACATTTTATGAGACATGACCAAACGGCGTAAAATCTTTGTAAATTTTCGATTTATAGACATTTTTGCAAGATTTTATAAAGTCTGTAAATTTCAAGTATTTCCTCTTGTTGTAGCTCCAATAATTTATAAACATTTTACAGACATTTTATAGAGCTTTACTCAACAAAACTCTGTAAAATATCTGTAAAATAAATTTACAAAGATTTTATATTTATGGGGTTAAGTGTTAAAGTCTGTAAATTTATTATTTACAGACATTTTATGAAGTCTGTAAATGGTCCAAATTTTCCAGTGTAATAGCCATCCGATGGTGAAACGTTACACTTTAAATCGCCCATTCATGGTTTTCTTAATATGACAAATCATCCATGTTAGACATGATTTTCCTTATATGAGAGTTCAACCATGATAGACAAGACAATCCGTTCAACTTTCATACCTTATCAATTCGCTTAAAGAGGATACACTTGCGAAAAAACGAACTATTTGCTTTGATGGGGGTGGCAAATCCAAGTCCTATGAAGTGGCGTTCGATAGTAAGGGAAAATATTTTCTCTGAGGCGTCTACTCTAAAAGGAAATGCTTTTATTTGTCTGTAAATGGCGCGACAATTGATTTTTTCGATGTTACCTCTAAACTGCTGCACAAACAATTTTCCTCTCGCAAAGGTTCTCCTGCTACTGCTCAAGCCAAATTTTGAGAAGAATACCCTACGCTGTCTATTGACTGGACGAGTGTTTACTCATTGACCTTCAGAGTCACCTTAGATACATGGCCTAGAGCTTTTTTATATAAGCTTTCAAATCATGTTATTTTCACAAACGTCAAATTTTTTGCCTTTAAAATATAGTTGAACCACCCTTTGCGACCACCTCTCGTAAGCGACCACTTTAAGAGATGATGTTTTGAATTTTTAATTGTTTTTGACATTCCGTAGGCGACCACTTGACACACAATCTGCTGAATCTCTCACGGACGGAAATTGAAAAATGTGGAGTTGCAACATATTGGTCACATCAATACAGCGGACGCTGTAAATACACAGTCGACGCTACCGGAAGTCTCTCTCTCAGCATTGAAACAATTGATAAAATACACATGCAGGACAATTTGCACCCAAAATAAGTTACTGTCGATTCTATACATCTGTGCTTTCAGTTTTGGTATAAATTAATTGGTTATTTGTAAAACTGTACTGTAGTTACAGTATTTAGGACTACTGTTCTTGTTCGTCAGAAAACGCTATGCCCGGGACGCGATGCAACGCCACCAGGGGTAATAAAAGAGTCAAATTTCTTTCACAAGAATTGTCTCAATCGCTGTATTAAATAATTTGGGTGACACAAACAATAATCATCATAGACCCTAAGATATTTTTCCCAGAATAATTTTGGACCAGTCTTAATATATTTGTAGCGAAGAAAAGTTGTTACTATGGGTTTCGATAAGCACTGGCAAAAGGGTTAGGTCTCCGCAATTACCAAAAATTTAGACCTCCTGTGGTCTGACCTCTGGTAAGCAACCACCTCCCTTAAGCGACCACACATCCTTGACATTATGGGTGGTCGCTTACGGGAGGTTCGACTGTAGTAGATTCACCGATGCGTAATTTTTGTAATATCAAAGAAGAGTCCCTTGCGCATTTACTGTTTACGTGTGAAGTAACTGATCTTTTTTGGAAAGAGGTGTTATCATGGTTAACCAGCAATGTTAGCCAATCTAAGGGCAGCTAATGAAGAAGAATATTTCATTGCTAAGGGAAATGGCAATCTTTTAAAACATTTAGATAAATGGAAGTCATTCAGCTCTATCCTTTCCAAAGGTTCTCTTTCTTAGTAAATGGGATGTTATCAGTCAAGCACGGCCTATATACAGTTTCTAGTTTTTTCGATCTTGCCGGTTTTTTTTTTTTTTTTTGGTTCCATATGGAGAGAATATAATGCTCCTCAGATATTTTTTTGTTTGCGTCATAGTAGAGTAATAACTTTGTTTATTGTGTAGCGTTAATTAGTATCATTGGTGGAGCTACAACGAGTTTAAAAATTAGTGGAGAAAAAAAAGCTGCATTTTTTTAAGGGGAGTATCTCAACAACTTTGCAACTTGTTGTAGCGCCGTGTTGTTGGTAGTTACTTTTTTAATTGTATTAGTAGTGTAAGTAGCGTATCGATGTAATGTAAGTACCGTATATATATTTTTTATTTAGTAGTTACATGTAAGTCAACAGTTTTATGAAAGTGTTTTCTTGTTGTTGAAATAAATTTGAAATGTTGCAAAAAATTAAATTAAAAAACGAAAAAAAAAAAAAAAAACAGCTAAGTTTGCGTCCAAACTTTTACAAACATTTGACGCCTTTTGATTCACAACATGTCCACATGCAAACAGCGCAGATAATCACAGCCAATGGCAAAACAAGAGATCTCCTGCCGAGTTCCTTGGGACAAACCGCCGAAATGTTATTCACAGGAAAAAATCTACTTTTCAGAAGCATTGTTTCCAGTTTCTCTTGGGACCATTGTAAGTCCCATGAGAAAATAAAAACGATGTTTATGCAAAATTTTGGAGGGACAAACAAAGAATATTATGGTATTTTTTTATAATGGTTAATTTCTTCTTTTCATCTTTTACAGCCACGCTTATTTTCAGATTTTACTCATTTCCAGGGAATAATCCGACGACAATGATAATGGGATGGGAAGCAAATTGCCCACTGGGACATCTAAAACAAAGAAAATTTAGATTAACTAGCTTTGTTTTAGATGTCCCAGTGCGCAATTTGCGCCCCATTATGGCAGTTTTTGTACCATGTAATCACTATGCTGCAAAGGGCCCATTAAAAGACGTGTTCCTATCCCGTGTTCTCTCTTTAAATCTACTCTCTCTTTCAAGTTTCACGAGCGTACTTTCAAAAAAATAAATATAGCATTAGCTAGAGTTTTCTTCTTGTTATTTGCTCTCACAATTGACGCCTACACCTACTCTTCCCACCCACCTACCCAATGATTTTATTGTTTCTTGCAGAGCAAATAAGTTGAAATGAAACTTAAAGAATCATCAAATCACATTTCCTTTTATTTGCAGCAATTTTTCTGGGGAAGAATATCACGTAAGAGTCATTCTAACATGTGACTGGAGTAAGGAAACCCCAGATTTCGAGCAAATCCACCGTAAAGGATTATATTGGGTGAGTATCAGCAGCCACATTGGAAATGATTTTGGATGCGTTTATTAGCAGTGTAAACATAGATACTCCAGTTACGAATTAGTCACACAGGTATTTCTCAGTGTATACGTAGAGCCAGGTAATTTCTGAGTGGTGCACAGGTGTGTCTTTTAGTTGATCCACTGAATTGCATTATCCTTCTCGTCAGGTATTCTCACTTACCCACCGCTGCGCATGTCCGAATGGTTGCCCAGACGATCCTAGTCCAACCACTAGTGCAACAGCACCTTCCAGAGCATCCAGGACAACAACTAGAGCAATAACTGAAACGAAAACGGCGCCTTACAGGACAACTGGGAAGACAGCGAATACCTTAGTTCCACCAATTCAAGGTACGTAGAATCCAAGCAGGTTTTGACACCGTTTAGAACACCTTGTCACGTTTTTATTAACAGCGAGATACCTGAAAGCCGGGATTGAAAAAATTATTCGACGCTGACAGATTTTACTCAAGTGTTCGCTCCAGAAACAATGTTGTGTAAAGATGTTTGTTTTGTCCTTCATAGATAATAAAGATCTCTACCTCAGTTGGCCTTTTCTCGAGAAGGATAATTGCAATGAAAATGAAACCCCAGATACTCACTTGTTTATGAAAATTCTTAACAGTTTTCTTCATGAGAGGTACTGTGGGAATAACGGGTATCTCTTCGTCTTTGCAGATGACTCGTTGACGCCACTACCTATTTCACTTGTAGCACTCGGAGTTGTGTCGTCCATAATCCTTGCAGTCATCTCAATACGTTTTTGTCCCAGATGGTG
>NC_090888.1:49132462-49144962 GCF_036669925.1 Montipora capricornis
AGCGTTGCTCGTTGTAATATGACCAGTCTTTTTTCTCTGCAGCCAAGTAGAACTTAAAAAAAAAAAAAAATCCGTTATTCTTATTCCATTATTCCTCCTCACGCCCCAAAGGAAGTCTCTCAAGGATTTGATTACCAAAGACCTTGGGCAATCCAAGGACAATATAATTTTTATAAATGAAAGCCTTAGGCTTCGCAACAAGGCTCTCTCCCAGGAATGTCGTCAAGTGAAGAAAGCGAAAAGCTTTAAATATTTGTGGACTAACGGAGGAAAGATCTTTATGAGGAGGGATCAAACTCAAGGAAGCAAGGTGCTCCAAATAACCAATGTCAATGACTTGCACAAAATAGGCGAAGAAACGTCCCACACTCAAGTTCTTTAATATACCCAAATAGGTATGAATTGCCTTAAATCTAATTTAATACGGTTGTTCACAAGCAAAAGGACATTGACTTTGCTTTATTGTCAGGTCTTGAGATCACCTCTCCTCCCAAAATATATTGACCATCTTACTAGCTCTGATATTGATTTCCATCTACCTTGTGATATGCGTTTCCAGTATTATAATTCTTATGAATTTCATGATAATCAATATGTCTATGAATATTTTCCCGATAAGTGTTTCTTTACCTTACACTGCAATATTAGGAGCTTGTCAGCCAACTTTGATAACTTTCAACAAATGCTTTCTGAATTTTATTTTCCATTTCAATTATAGGCCTCACAGAGATTAAACTGAAAATTGATCAAAACAACTTTTTATCCAATATTGAATGCCAGGTTATCACTTCACCTTTCAACCAAATCTCAAAAATACCGGAGGAGTTGGTTTTTACATCAGTAAGCAACAACAATCATTTGCAAATAGGCCAAAACCTACTGTATCAACAAATGACTTTGAGGCAGCACGGGTACAAAATTCAAAATGGATCTGAACGAAATATAACCTTGTGGCATAACATACAGGCATCCTAATCCAATACCCAAAATGTCATGGATTCTCTTAACTCAACTGTTCAAGAGATTCACGGGGAGACTAAATTTTGTATTTTCTTAGGAGATTTTAACCGAGATCTCCTTAAATCAGAATCGCATCCTGATACAGAAAACGTTTTGAATCTCTTAGGCTGATTTGGGGAATCCACAGCTTCTCGCAGACCTTGGATATAACGTGCTCGCGTCCCAGGTGACCAATTGACTCGTGTGTGTGGCGAACCATCATAGCCGTTATGGGGAGGTCTCTTTGCAGAATTATCTGATTTCAGGCAGCATCAGCGACTGGTGGGTGTACTATACGTCCCTTCACCCTCAGGATACCATGGTCATCAAGTACCAGGTTAAGGCTCACTATGCTACTAGATAACTTCACTTCATCTCTGGTCTTTAGATCTTTGATCTCTTGAGGATAGGATGATCGCTGGATGATTCTTACAATCGCGGTGGCGGCGGCATCGTAATCTTCTAAGACGGCGACATCGTAATCTTCTCAACCTGACTCCGAGGGTTTTTCTCCGGGTACTCCGGTTTTCCTCCCTCAGCAAAATCGACTAACAGCCTATTCCATCAGGCTGTGCTGCTGTGCTCCGAGGTCATCCATGGGTCGTGTTCAGGAGCCGAGCGTCCCGTTCGAACGGTCTTCCTATTGTGAAGAAAGTGAAGAAAGCGGATCAACCATGCAACTGCTAAGTATCCGATCTATAACCTCCTTGGCTGTTACAATCGTCAAACTCTGTGGGATGGCATTTGCCTTTGAAGAAGCGGAGATGTTATTTACATCGGCATGATTGGTGTGACCTTCTTTCTTCAATTCTAGGGCTGAGTCTGGGACTTCCTTCAGGTCTGCATTAGGCCAAAGTGATTCTGGCTGCCAAAGGAATTCAGGTCCTCGTAACCAGCGGTGGTTTACGCTCAGCTCTGAGGGGTTTAAGCCCCGCGAGACATCGTCTGCTGGGTTCAAAAAACCTGACGCATGATTCCACTCATCTGGTTTTGAATTTCCTCGGATTTCTTGCACCCGATTGGCAACATAGGTTTGGAATCGACGCTTCTCGTTTTTCATATAGTGAAGAACTATCTCACCATCCGTCCAGTACGTAATATCCTGAATGCACAGGTCTAACTCCTCCCTCAGTCTGGGAGCCGGTATTAGTAACAGAACTTCCTTTATTCGTAGTAATACATACAATATGGCGGCTCTATATCGACGTTCCCCTACGTATGATCGTGCGAGTAGCCGCTGACCAACATCTCCCCCCTTTACAAAATAACAAAAGAAAGAGACGAGGAGGCAAAACAAACTATAACCCAAAACCCGAAGCCTGGAACCAATACAGCGGGTATCCTATACTCAATTGTCCATAATAGGGTGATGAGAGAGCTACATATTAAGTGTTTGTATATTCATAGACTCTTAGTCAAGGCTGATAGATAAAAAAAAAAAACTGATGTCTAGTTTGTGACGTAGTCTTTCAGTCTTTCGGGGGGTTTAATTATCCGTCCAGACCGGGTCTGCTTGACTGGTGATCCTGGCAGCTCCTGGGGCTGTGGTGGGGTCTCCGGAGGGGGTGCGTCAGGGACTTGGGGGTCAACTGGTGCAGAGCCTTTGATTGGTGAATTGACTAGGGTCTGAAGGAGGGGGGTCCCAAAAGGCGTAGGCTGGGGGTGAGCTGAAGGGCGTGGACAGGGTTGTGTTTCCTCTGCAGGGTCAAGTGATAGTTTCTGGGAAGCGGATGTATGAGGTGTGCTTGCTTCGACTGCTGCTCGGGGATGGTAGCAGGAGGGCGCGGCAGCGGGCTTCAGGTGGACTCTGTTCCTTCGAATCGTGCGGCCGTGAGCAGTGCGGATTGTGTAAGACCGAGGGTTTTCATGGATGAGTACTTCTCCATAGATCCATGGTTTCCCACGCTGGTGCGGAGGTGGTTTGGCGTAGGCGTAGGTACCAGTGAGAAGTGGTCTTTGTTCGACACTAGCTGATTTGTCGTAGTAGGTCTTGCTATCGCGTCTTTTCTTGGAGATCTCCGCCTCAACGAGTTCAAAGTTTAGCATGGTGGGTTTCAAGAGTTGATCGGTGGTGGGGAGTGTGGTTCTGGTGCGTCGTAGCAGCATGCGCTGGGCTGGTGAGTAGGTGTGACCTTGAGGTGGTGTGTTTCTGTATATCAGCATGGCGCTGTGGAAGTCATCAGCCTTTTTTAACATGGATTCTGCAACTTTGACGGCAGCCTCTGCTCTTCCGTTACCCTTAGGGTGGTAAGGGGATGATGTGGTATGCCTAAATCCGTATTCGACAGAGAACTTCCTGTAGTCTTCACTGATAAACTGTGGACCGTTATCGGTGTGGCAGATTGCCGGAACACCATATCTCGCGAAGTGAGCTTGTGTTTTGTCAATGAATGTGGAGGAAAGGGTATCTTCTAGCTTGTCTACCTCGATCCAGTCAGAGAAATGGCAAACAGTCACTAGGTATCTTTGCTTTTCCAGCTCACAGAGATCTTGACTGATTATCTGCCAGGGACCTGTTGGTATTGGTAAGGATTTCATTGGTTCTTTTGGTGCAGAATGACCATACTGGGCGCAAGTACTACACGCATCACACATGTCTTGGATGGACTTTCGCATGCCGGACCAAAAGAGGACTTCACGTGCCATACGTATGTTCGATTCCCCACCAAAGTGGTTGGCGTGGATCTTGCGAAGCATGTCCTTTTGCATCGAGTGAGGTACCATAACTTGGGCGCTTTTGTAAATAATGCCATTTTTCACTGACAGTTCGTCCCTATAAGTCCAGTAGGGCCGCAGATTCTCGGGGATGCTTGCTCTGTCTGCTGGCCACCCTTTGACAATGACGTTGTATAAGGTGTTCAGTGTGGTGTCTTTGCTAGTTTCCTCACGTAGCTGGTTTTCAGTGATCTCCGTTAGTCTCGGATTCCGTGTGTTGTAATCGGACTCCATCTCCATTCTGAAAACATCAAAGTCCCGTACTCGGGCTGTGATGGGGTGGGGGAGGGCTGCGCGAGAGAGTGTGTCTGCCAGGTAGAGAGTCGGTCCTCTCTTGTACGTTATTGTGAACTGGTAACGCTGTAATCTCATAAGCATTCGTTGTAGGCGGGCTGGTGCCTTGTTCAGTGGTTTCTTCATAATGGTTTCTAATGGCTGGTGATCTGTGTGGACTGCAATGTCAGTCTTGCCATACAGCCACTGGTCAAACTTTTCGAAGCAGTTGCAGATTGCTAGGCACTCTTTCTCGATCTGAGAGTAGCGCTGTTCTGTAGGATTCATGCTTGACGAGGTGAAGGCAACTGGTTGTAGTTTGCCGTCATCACTGGGCTGTAAAAGGGCGCCGCCGACAGCATTATCACTGGCGTCCGTCTGGAGGACAACTGGTTTCCGAAGATCATAATAGGCTAAGACTGGGGCGGACGAAATCAGTTGTTTGGCCTTGTTGAAGGCTTTTTCTTGAGCCATGGACCATGAAAATGGTACAGCGTCCTGGGTCAACATGCGTAAGGGTTGAATCACAGAGCTTAGGTTGGGGCAGAAGGGCGAAAGATAGTTAACCATGCCTATGAAGCGAAGGAGTGCTGGTTTGTTCTGCGGTGTGGCCATCTGTGTTATTGCCGCTACTTTGTCTGGGTCAGGTTTCAAACCATTATCCGAGATAATTGTGCCCATGAACTTGACCTCTTTAAGCTTAAAGCGCAGTTTGCCCGCGTTGAGCTTGATGGATCTTTGGTTACAACGTTCCAGTAAGGCGATGAATCTTCGGTCATGGTCTGCCTGGGCTTCCTCGAAGGTGTTGCCCTCCCCATACACAAGGATGTCATCGGCTATACATATTATCCCATCCAGGCCTTCCAATGCAGATGTCAACCTCATTTGAAACTCGTCTGGTGCACTAGTAATACCAAATGGGAGACGGAGCCACCTGTATTTGCCGTATGAGGTATGCATGGTTGTCATCCATGAGGATTCCTCATCTAGGGGAATGTGGAGGAAGCCTTCTTTAACGTCCACTAGAGAGAAGCACTTGGCTGCACTAAGCTTATGAAGCTGTTCATTTAGCGTGGGCATTTCATGTTTCGGACGCTGGATGGCCTTATTTACCGTCTGGCTTGGATCGATGCATACGCGGAATTTTTTGGGTGTCTCTCTTATTAATTCATTCGAACACCATGGGGTTGGTTCATGTACTTTGACCAAGACGCCTGCCTGCACATAACGATCTAAGGCTTCTTTCTCTTTTGCTCTTTTCGCTACCGGTATTCGATGGACGGGCATCTGAACGGGCTGGACACTGTCATCAATCTGAAAGTGTACAGGTGGACCAAGCCGGCCAAGGCCTTCGAATGTGTCAGCATACTGGCGTGTGATGTCCTGAAGTTGCCGCTGGCCTGGCGGGGGAAGTCGGCGGTTTGAAGGAATAGTAATTGGAGCCGAAGGTGATGGTGGTGGATTGCACGGGCTGGCTGTGGTCTCGTGGAGTTGCTGGAGATGGTTGCATGCCGTAGGGTTCACCTTGTTTTCGCATGGTACTGTATGCTGTTGTGCCAGGAAGGTCATAGTGTTTGGGACTCGCATTGTGGTCTGCTGATGAGTGAAGGGAATGAGTCTCGTCCGCGAGCACTCTAATTATGCCCAGTGTTTCGCTGTCACTGCCAGACAGAAGTGCTGGCTTGATGCCAATGCAGGAGTCTGGCAGGACTTGAAAGATAAGGGTGTCAAACGTGTTGTTCTTTTCGCACAAGAGTTCCACCTGACCAACAGGATGAAGTGGCTTGGAGTTTCCATAGGGGTGTAGGCGGTAGGGGGAGTGCTTTACTTTGCTGTCGGGGAAGAAAGAACGCAGGGTGCTGGCAGCGATGGTGTTGCAGGTTGCTGCAGCGTCTATTTGGAACTTTAATTGCTTGAAGGTCCGGCCCGTCGCTGAAAGTGATAGGTTTGTGAATAACGTTAAAAGCTACTGGATAACGCCGGATTGCATCATGGACTATAAATCTTTTTTAAGGAGGAAGTACGTTTCCAGAAGTGAAGACGTGGAAAACGCTAAACTCGAGGGGAGAAAGATAGCCTTTTTGAATTTTGGGTACGGAGAAATGGAAGATGAAGAAGGAAACTTGCGTCTATGCAAGCACACTGAAACGACCTTCGTAAGATTCACGCTGAACACAACGTAAAAACCAAGAATTGTCTCGTTCGTCAAGAAAAAGCAAGCTGGTGATTTAAATCCTGATCACTTAGTTCCAGTAACACAAGAAAGAAAAGCTATTCGCGATGATGTAAAACAAAGCTGTTTGAAGCTTGCTGAAAAATATTTGTCTCAGCGGGCAATAACATTCTACGCCTCATTAATAGGTACCTCTCGAGATAACGATGATGGCGAAAGCTAAAAGTGCAAAAGAAGTATTTGCTTTTGCAGTCATTCATATATTTCACAATAGCAAGGTAATGGAAGAAAATTTTCTGAGGCGCCAAGAACGAGTACTTTATATTGAGAGGTGACGTAGGTTAAATTTCTCAATACAGCAATTTGAAATTTTGGGATCATAGAGTAGCAATAAGTTGAATATTGCCCTCTGCTTCTGAATTGCAAGCACACAGCCAGGTGCCCTTGAACATGATCCCCTGTTCCTAAAACCGTTCCTTTTCTCAATCGACACCTAACAAGTATCCTATGTCTTGGCTATGATTTTAATTTTTGGTTAGTCTATGGAGGAAGCGAGGGATGGGGAGGGCGTTACGTCAAAATTTCGCACTAAGACGGCAGCCCCCCAAAATGGAGGCTGCTGTAAGGCATTGGGCATCACATATAGAAAACGTTAATGTGTTGAGTGACATTGACAATAGTTTATCTAATCATTGTGTAAGCTGTTGCCTATTTTGAGAAAAAACGCATTTAATAATTCAGGCTAAATATTAAGCTGAAGTTTATTAAGGGTATTTTAAATAGCAGTGACTCTTTCAGCAATTTTGTAATTGTGTTATTCCATAATTAACACTCAAGAACCAGTTTAAACGGCATAATAGTGCGGTAAATAAATGTATAGGAAACTTCACTCTTTATAAACAATTCTTTTGTTATGTAAATTTTGCCAACCACATAACAAAAGAATCCTTTATTTCGGCAGCCAATAGATCTTTGGTTGGCACATTAATGACGTAACGGTGAATATCGCTATTGTCTTAAACAGAACTAAGCGAGAGTTAACTTTAGCTAAAGAAAGTTAATAAGGGCGTAGAGTTGAAAGTCAGTAAATCGCTTCTGAGTTTGTCTTCCATTCATTACGAAAATTGGAGAATGATTGTGACTATATAATGGTGACTTCTTTCTTAGATGATCTGGATTGAGGAGAAAGTGACCTCATTTACTAACTAGCTTAAAAATGAAGTGTGAATACGGCATAATTATCCATCACGAGAGTTTTTTACTAATTAAGACGCTCTCACACGCGGCATTTTTAAGTTAGTGAGTAAATGACGTCACTTTCCATTGGATCCAGCTCAAAATAAATAGTTTTTCTCTTTAAATCATTGCATAAAATCTCTCATTTCGAGTATTCAGCATAAGCACTTTCGAACTGCAAAGAAAAACGAGAAGTGGTTTTTGATCGTAGTAACACTTTAAGAATAACCATTCTCCCTTACTTGAAAAAAAAGACAATTACCGTAGTTTAACCCTTTCACTCCTGTGGCGTTCCCCATTTACGAGTAAAATCGTCTGACGTTAGAGTAAAATCTATAAGTCTCAGTGGCCCTTACAGGAGTGAATGGGTTAAATTATGTGTGATAATTTCCTCTCTATTGCCCGTTCACTGTTTACTGCATTCAGTACGAATTTGCAAGTGATCAGCGCCAATATACTCTTCCACGGTTTTTGACCGCCATCTTGGCTAGGGGGCAAACACGGCTAAATTTACAGTAACTGTATGAGATTTTGGTCGACTTTGAACCGCTGTAGCGCTGCTAAAAAGCGACAGATTTCCAACTTTTGCCACTACTTTAAATAGTTTTATTGATATCATCCATTCAACGGAAAAAGAGGACTACCTCTGGGGTGCTTACCATTTAGCCAAAAAATCCGAAAAGTTCGGTTTGAGGTCAAATGGAGAGGCAATTTTCCGGAGAATCTTTTCGGAAATTATGGACAACCTCCAGAGATAGTCCCTTTTTTCCGTTTGGAACGGAATTCGCAAAATGCCGTTATCATTTGTGAGAATCCTTCCGTTTCCAGGCCCTTTCTCACAAGATCGAGTAAAATATGCGGGATGGAATGCTGTGTAGTAAATGGTAAGCGCCATTCTCATCCGGTTTGTCCTTAAATTCGGAAAATCGCTTACCTTTATGCAACGAGTATTCTATCCGGATTATTTGGCTAAATGGTAAGCACCCCTGGACGCTGTCCACAATTTCCGAAAAGATTTTCCGGAAAATTACCTTTCCATTTGACCTCAAACCGAGATTTCCGGATTTTTTTGGCTAAATGGTAAGTACCCTAGATACCGTGAGAATTAAAGTCAGTGTGTGAATATCGAAAAGAATGCGTAGTTAAATGAAAAATCTGAATGAGAAACGTTCTCCTTTGGCTTATACAGGGTAGACAAGGCAAAGGCAAATTATATTTTTTGTCAATGTTTGAGTGAAGTCCAGTAACCTTGAAGCAATGCACTTTTATTGCTGGATAATTCCTCTGGGGCGGGCGTGGTTTGGTAAATCTTCACTTATCAATTGCAAGAAAACCAGTTTTTAAAAACTCTAAACCCTCAATTGCTTATGTGGA
Source organism: Montipora capricornis (assembly GCF_036669925.1). Classification (NCBI taxonomy): domain Eukaryota; kingdom Metazoa; phylum Cnidaria; class Anthozoa; order Scleractinia; family Acroporidae; genus Montipora; species Montipora capricornis. The sequence goes on from NC_090888.1 coordinate 49,141,233, forward strand.
TTTTCTTTTTAAAGTTTTTTTTTTTTATAAAAACACGCTTCCTTGGCACGTTGCACTTTTACTATGAATGAAACACGCATTAGTAAAATAAAAAAATGTGACTGAAAAATTCTCATAACAGCGTGTGAAATTCTAGAACAAAAAACGATAAAATTCTTTGAACGCTGCGAAAATGTTTTATGGGATATCGAAACTTTCCTTAATTCGTTTAAAACGACAGTATCTTTCTTTTGTGCCTTTCTTTTTGTTTGCCAAACCTCTGTATTTTTGCAGGTGCCATGTGCTTAACTGAATTTTGCGAATAACAAGTTTTTTTGTCACGTAACACTGCGTGACAAGAGTGCGATGAATTACTTATCCGCCTGTACTCCATTTTGTTCGTGGAGTTCTCCTGGGGCATATTGCTAATTCAAATTGCCAAGAATGGGTGTTCGTGTTTGCCTCGTTTTGTGTTTCAAGACATGATAACAGAAGGCGGGAGGCAAAATGGGCTGGAAAGTGCGCCTGGTTGAGCAAAGATGAAAAGAATTGTCTCATCCCTTTGGGTTCGTTCGGCGTTCGTCTCTCTCCATTGTGTCATTAATTAAGCCAATTTTACGAAAGAACAACAGTTCACCCGTAACTTTATGTCACTTAAGGATGACAAACGCTACGTCTGCGAGTTTCCATTTTTCCCTTAAGGTTTTATGACCTTTTGTGTGATATTTATCCGGTTGGCACGAAAAGGGCGGGAAATCAACCAAATCTAAGAAGAGAGAAGAGGTGAAATAGCAACAAAGACGCTTGTTGTGTGTAGCCCTAAAGGTAAAGAATTTCGCTATTTATTTAAACCAAGCTTACGATCTAAGCAGATTTACAACATTTATTCTGTTTAAATGTAACATCTACCATTTTCTTCAAATGTACAGTCAGAATTTCTTGACCGCACTTCTGTATACTGTACATGTACTGTAAGGCAGTGTTTACACGGATGCGCTTTCATATCGACATAATTTCACGACTTGGAAGCTCCGTCAAAATCGATGCGGTTCGGAAGTGTTTCCACTTTTGGCAGCGTTTTCAAATCGACCCGGTTTCAGTAACAGTCTCGATCTGTGTAGTGTAAACAGAAGGAGTAACCACATCAAAAACCGATGCGGCTACAAATCAAACCCCGTTCATGTAAACGCTGCCTAAGTAGTACGGAGCTTGAGAAATTGCGTTTTTCAGACGCGGACAGAAACCAAAAGCTAGCGGTTTTCCCCTTTAACTCGTCTTCAGACAACAACATGATGCAATAAACTCAGACAAATAAACTCAGTGTCTGGAAGAAAAATTTAAAAACATACATTTAAAAATATAAGGAAAGAAAAACATTTTAGCCCATCGTTTAAGAATGTTTTGGATTTATGTGGCATAATTCATTTAAGGAAATGCCACACTTTAGTTTGACAAATAAACTCAGAGTGGGAGCATACATGTATATAGGCAAGAGAAAGAATTGCCCTATGTTAAAATGTTTGACAAATAACGTCAGTGCCTTGGAAGTAAAAATTGGCAGCATAGGCAAAAGAAAGATGAGCATTCTTTAATAATTTCTTGAATTTATGTGAAACAATTGATTTCAGGAAATCCAAGCACTTTGGTTTAACAAATAAACTCAGTGTCTAGCGAAAAATAAAAGAAAAGAAAAAATTGCGAGCATACATGTATATAGGCAAGAGAAAGAATTGCCCAATTTTAAAACAAGTTGTTGGATTTATGTGAGATATATAGCTGGAGTTTTGATAACAAGGTCAAACTTGGCTGCAAAATCCAAAGTGCAACTGCTGCCTTTGACAGCAGTTGCACTGACGGCGAGCTTTAAATTCCTCGGGGGGGTGGGGGTGCGTCATGGCTTGTCGCATGCAAGTCTAACAACTATGAGGTAATAGTCCATGGCCAAAATAATTCACTAGACCTCTTTATTGAAGGAAATCTGCACGTGTTGGGTAAGGCAAAGCGGCTTTCATGGGATATGAAACATTACTTCTTCTGAAGTCACCTTAATGATGTTTCAAAGATCAGTTGCAAATATAGCTAGCAGACATATTATTGGCGTTAATAGCCTTAATGGCTGATCATATTAGCCTTTTTCTCACACATATACATTTTTTTTTATTTCCAGGTCCAAGTCACAAGTTGACAAATGGCAATGCCACTGACGACTTCTTAAGTTAAAAGATGTTGCCAATGGAAAGGTTAGAGTCCAGTTACTGAAAAAATAAAACCGTCCCAGCTATTCTAGTCTAATTTAAAGACAAATTAAGATACGTGGGAAGGACCCGGTTTTCATAAGATCAGCTATATATATATGGCTATTACCAAGAGAAAATAAGGGGGAAAGAGAGGGCATCCTCCATACACGCCCTTTTCCATATGTCATATATATCAAATTATTTTTAGATCGACTCCCAAGCTGTACATATCCCAAGGGGATTAGGCAACAGCCAATCATATGGCGGGAATGTGTTTTCTGAGCGTGGGCTATCCACGCGGAACACATTCCGGCCATATGATTGGCTGTTGCCTAATCCCCTTGGGATCTGAACAGCTTGGGAGTCGATCTAAAAATAACTTGAGACCTATTACCTATGGAAGGGCATGTATGGGGGATGCTCTCTCTTCCCCCTTTCTTTTCTCTGGCTATTACCTATATTACCCCGCGCGTCTTTTATCCGTGGAAACTGAATGCCTGGATTTAACAAAAATTTGTTAACTTATTATTATTGTTTTTTGTTGTGTTTTCCTCTTTCCTCTCCTCTACAATGCATGAATCATTGATCTGATTGTCATAGCCACCTAAAACCCCCATTGCTTCCTGAAGAAGCGGCGTATCCTCGTTATCATGGCGTTGCCCACTGTTGTTTATGACTGGTTCGTTTTCAATCGGGGGGTCAACATGTTCACCATCTTCTTGTCTTTCATTAGCAGGTCGTCTCCATCTACGGTATGCATACACGCCGAGCACGAGTAACACCAAGATACCAGCTAAGGAACCAGCTCCAATCACAGCATATTTAACTTTTTGATGCGAACATTCACAGAGAGAAAAATGAAGCGTTATTTATTGGGAATGTTTTAAAAGCAGAGAGGGGGTAGGACAAAAGAGTCAGTCATAGCAAAAAAGCGATAGAGTTGGAGGACGTTCCCCCGACGTCACCATAACGCCATTTTCAAGTTCAAATGCGATAGAAAATAAGCTGTCAAAAAACTGTATAGCGCGCTCGAGATTAGCATAATGCATGATAAAATGTACACTGTCACACAAATAAGTTAAGCTTACGGTAAACCTTCACGGGCTAATTTTTTGCGAATTTTTTTCTTTATCTCATAGTAATCAATCCTACTTTAACTATATTTTCAAAATACTCCAAAATGTTAAACAAAACGCGACTTAAAAACGAAAACATATTTTCGATGGATCTTTCTCAGTCAGCACAGTCGGGAAAAGCCAATTAGAAACTGTCAACGTTAAGGAATTTATTTTGTTCACATTTTCCGTGGGACGTTAACCGTGGTCTTGAATTTCAAGTCGCATTGTCTCACTTGTTTGTCATAAACATCGTCGACTTTTTCCACACATTGTCATCGGTTTACTCCCTGGGAATGACTTTTTCATGGGAAAGTATAAACGAAATAAAGAGTCCATGGATATAAACTAAAATAAAAATCGTGGTCGTAAAAAAACATAAAAATGATTAAATAATAA
>NC_090888.1:49152462-49167462 GCF_036669925.1 Montipora capricornis
GTTTTAGGGCTTGACGTCTGTGGCGTCCCGTGTTTGGAGCATCTCAAGGAAGGAAGCAGATGCCTCTTAGAACAAGCAATTGCAGATAGATAGTTATTTTTTAAGGCGATGTATAACAATGTTGCCTTGACGAAAAGTAATTTAATAAAGTTGTTTTCACTGTAATCCAACTTACCCTGACGGTCCCTTTAGTTTCAAGTAATTCAAACTTCGCCTTTCCTGTTACTGCTGGACTACACTTGAGGATGACATGGACCTCCCAGTAGCGAGAGTAACTGAAAGATTTTCATTTTATTTTATTTTTTATTATATTTAACTTTGTCCATTTTGTATAAACAGAAAAAGAAAGCAGGTATGGACAGGGAGGCCACAACAGCGAAACCATTTACTCTGGTCCCAAACAAAAGTTGAAAACTATAATGAGATTAAAAGCAGCAAACAATGCTACAGTTAAGTGGTCGAGCCATGTTGCAATTCAGGCCGACAGATTTCCAGGTTGGAGGATTGACAGGATCGTATAGGTTGAGGAGATCGTTCACGTAAAATTAAAAAAGTTTTACTTTAATGGATTTCAGCGATAGGGAGTTGACTCTAATAGACGACGATGAAGAAAGAGCACTGACAGGTTACAATTCTGCATTTCTTTTTAGTATAGGTGGTAATGTCATTGTTATGGGATGATCGTGTTATTCTAGTAGTCTTCTGTGGAAGCGGTGGAATGTCACTGTCAATGCCTATTAGACCATTGGTAGCCTTGTATAGGAATATCAAGTCCAGCATCTCGTACGCAGTAAATTGCACTGCATAAGCCTTTGTGACATTTCTGTTTGGAAGGGTAACATTAAGATGTATTTGGTAGCCCTTCCCTGTACTCTTTCGATACATGTATTTACATGTAGTCTGGTGATGTGTAGGTGTTTTCTTTTTTATTTTCCTAGTGCTTTGTAGTGTTCGTTCCATGCGTGGCCTTATGGTTAGGGCGTTGTATTTAAAACTTCACCGTTCCTTCACTGGCAGGATTTGTCTTCGGTGGTCCCGAATACCATATTTTGCGAGTGGTAGGTGAGTGATTCCTGGGTAGTCCCAGTCCTTTGTGAGGACAAAGGGACAAAACTGAAATTTTAAATGAACTACCAAACTGCATGGGGCCAATTGCTCGAAGCCTGGTTAGGGCTAACCGCTGATAAAGAGGTAGCAAAACCTCCAGGTTTCCATGGTATTTAACGCTCGTCAGCGCTAAACCTTTCTTCGAGCAAACTAGACCTGGTCGTTAGCCTCCAAAAGACTGGAATTATCCAGAGTTGACTAGAAACGTGCCGCTAGAAAAATAGTTTAATATTACAATTTCATAACCCAAATACCACTTGAAATAAGGCGGTTGGTAATGACATTATTACTGACACTGTGTGTGCAGAATTATTGCTGGTAGTTATCCTTGTCTTCTGCAATCTATCCGCAGCTTTTGATACAACTGGCCATCACATTCTGTTCAATGCACTTGATCGGGATAAGACATTGGGTTGGTTTGTCCCAAATTGAGAATGTGTTCATGCTTACCATTATTCTTCCGAGAAATGGTGCACGCGGTTAGTTTCAGGGACAAGAGAGGAGCGTACGAGTTACTGGTGGCACACCCGAGAGAAACTCTAGAGGCTTCCCTGTTTCAAACTTAGTGCATCAAGTTTGAGTGTACTTGAAAAGCTTCACGAAATTTTCATGCCACGACTGGTCGTATGAACTTTGAGGACCCCCACCCACACAATTCCATGTTCCATATTTTAAGAAGAGCATCTTTCCGTAAATAAACCGTGCTCTCACAAACATGTCAAAAATGCCACAATCAGAAGCAACCCGACTATGATTGAGACTTAAACAACAAAAGTTGTTAAGAAAAAGTGTATATTTCAAGTGCGGGTTACGGACGAAATGAAGAAGTCATCCTCGCACTTGAGGACGATGGCTACTATTGTTATTGTGCATACGTTCTTCGCATCTCAAGAGATTCCGATTTCCTATGTGTGGTGCTTATTAATACAGGGATATTTTTGCGCGGTTCAAAGCTATTCGGAGAAAGCAGAACTTAGCAAATACTCTTGGTATCCAAAATGAAAATTGGGGGTAACCATGCATTTTTCAGGGATAAGTAGTCTTCAATTTGGAAAAGAACGCCATACATTGCTTTTGTATCTCAAAGCTTCTTACAAATGCTGTTGATTAATTATCTTCGAAAAATGCGTGGTTACCCCCCATTTTCTTTTTGTATTTCAATAATACTTGTTAAGATCTGCTTTTTCCGCATATTCAGTAAACCGCGCAAAAATACCTTTGAATTAGTAGGCACCGTCCTTAACTGGACAGTTTAAGCAATTACGTGCGAGGATCACTTCTCCATTTCTCCGAAAACCCCACACTTCAAATCAACACACTTATTTCATCCAGTTCTTTCACGGGAACACATGAGAGAGCCCAGCAAATTGACCTGCTCACAACTGAGTGTCTTCATAGCTCAGCATTGCACCATCATAGCAAGGGTCATGGGTTCGAATCTCGTTGAAGGCTCCTGAATTGTGGCTAATGAGACAATTGCTTAAACTGGCCACTGAGTTGAGTGAGAGGATCAATTCTCCATTTCGTCAAGTAGATCAAGTACAAAAGAAGTACATATCTTGTGGGTTGAATTCGTTTTTGCCTAGGTTAAATTGGTGATCCTCATTTTACCTAGGTTGAATGTGCACCTTACCTTATGCATCCAACCTAGGTAAAATGAGGATCACCAATTTAACCCAGGTAAAACGAATTCAACCTGAGAAAGGATTTTACCGGCTACACATACTCTGGATTTTTGTATTCCAGGCGAAAATCCCTGAACTGTCTTTCATATCCACATCTTTCAGTGCTAGTCCTGCCAATATTCTCGTAACGCGCGCCATTTGTAGACCACATGCAAACCTTAAATTTGAAATGTATTCAAGAGCTAATCAATAAAAAATGAATGTATCAATGTGAAAGTTTTGAAGAAAGGAGAGCGATCATTTTAGGAAGATTAAGATGATTTGAGAGAAGTCCAATTTTCTGGATGAATAAAGAAAACGTAGTTTTAAGTTTGTATGTTAAGGTCTTTAAACGACAGCAGTTTCATGTGAACCAACATTATTGAAAATGCATATTAGAATCGTGTCACAAGCCACCGAAAGCTCCTCTTTGCCCTTCTGAAGAACACTTTTTCCTCAAAGTGCTCCTGTGACCAAAAGATCAAATCTTATTTTTATCTATATTAACTAAACACTACTCTACCAAAATTTTAAGCCTCGATTTCAGAAAGACACCTGTATATTTTAACTGGAACTTTCCTATTTAATGGTCATTTATTACTAACTTTAAGATCTGGAGAGAGCTGGATCGAGGAGAAAATGACGTATAGTTTAACAATGCAATGGGTGAACAAACAAAGAGCATTATGGTATTTTCCGTTTCGAGCAATAACAGTGCAACGCGCCTTACCGTGGCCACCCAACAACCTTTCACATTTGACAATTACGTGTAAATACGTCAACTCAACAACTCATGCAACGGTGTTCAACTTACAATTGTGCGAACTTTGCAAGCTAGGAGGCATGACTGTCAATCAAATTCACACATCCTAATTGGCGGACAATTTGTAATGAACTTTGTTAGGTGGCCACGGTAAGGCGCCTCGCACTGTAATATGCAGCACGGGAGGTTTGGGCTTTCCGACTTTTAATCTCGCGTTTTGCATATATAACAAGCAGCATTTACACGCTGAAGTTTTTAAGCGAGTGAACCTTTGACGTCCAACCCTCCGAGGTCCAATCGGTCCGTTTTGAAAGTGAGTAATGCGGACCGGTTACTCAAAGAAAACGGGCTTTGGATAAAAATCAAAGCTCAAACTTTTGCCAGTTAGGTGTTAAGCAAACACAGTCTCAAATTTGAAGAACAAAAAATGTAAGAGTCATCATAAATGACGAAATTCAAGAGCACGTTCAAAACGATTCTTTATTTATTATTTGTTAAATTTTCAACCTCGGGTGTCAAGTGACAAACGACACTTAGAAAATAGGAAAATGGAAAAGATATTAGTCAAAAAATGGGAGATATAGGAAAAATAGGAAAAAAAATAGAAAACTTTTTTTCCACGTTATGGCATCTAAACAATTCAAAAACCAACTCTGCTCAACTCATTCATTTACAGACAGACAATGGTGGACATTCAGAAACGTCACAGAAACATCAAAGTTGATTTGTAAGCAAAGCAGAACTCTCCTTATAGCCAAAAAAGCAAATAACCAGCTTTGAAAGATGGCATTTGTTAAGGTAAAAAAGCTTTTAACAAGGGATGTCCAATTTAACCGTCACCAAATGCAAATTAGGACCCATAAAAGTAATGTACAATAAAGCCAGCAAGATGACATGTGCTCATTCTTGTTTTGCTCTCTTACCAGGTTCGGTAACCTTATCTTTGCTTTTTATTCTTGCCCGCACTTGCTGCTGATGACATGGCTTTATCCAGCAGTTTGCGCTGTCTGCCAGTCACCAATTTTCGTTTTTTTCATATTTTTTCCAAGCTTTGCATTGCATTGTCCCGTTTGGTCTTAGCAGTTTCAAGCATCATTGTAGCTACATTTACGCTCTGTTTATTTAAAGTTGTTGCTGAGACGGCTTTTTGCAGTTTAGATGACGACGAGGCCTTGGCTTGTAGAAATATCTGACGTGAACATAATACTCGAGGAATCCTGCAGACAAAACAGCTGGATATTTGTTGACCATTCTAACAGTTTAGGCAACCACTTGAATCTCAATGGTCTTCACCTAAACAAATCTGGAACATCACGTCTTGCCTGGAATTTTACAAATTATTTGCGTTTAGATTAGGATATTGCCGTCTGGGAATCCGATTTGTCTGATGCCGGCACGAGCGATAACCGGGGTAAGTTTAAATATTCTCGTGTTTTTGGGCGAGGTTTGGCTATTGCCTCCCTAAACATAAATAGTCTGCCGTCCCATATTGATGAACTTCGAGTCTTCATATCCTGTTCTAAAGTAGATATTCTTATAATTAACGAATCTAAATTAGATTCCACTATTCAGGATAACGAACTTTATTTACCTGGCTTTGAAATAGTCAGAAGAGATCGCAGAATTAATGGAAGAAAAAGGGGTGGTGTTTGTATCTACCTGCGCACAAATCTTAATTTCCGAATACGAGGTGATCTAAATAACGATAATTTGGAGTATTTATTCGTCAAAATCAGCATGCCTTGAAGTACAGGATTCCTGTTTGGCACCTGGTATCGACCCCCAGGTTCTCCCATCGAATTGCTTAACGAGTTTGAGAAATTGATATACAAAATTGACGCTGCAAATAAGGAGTTGTATCTAATTGGCGATTTTAACTGCAATTTGTTGCCTGAGGCAAGAGCACATATTTCGTCCTCATTGACTAAAATTCTATGGTCTTAGCCAATTAATCACGGAACCAACACGTATTACCCAGGTGTCAAAAAGCCTGATCGATTTATGCATAACTAATTCCCCGGAGAAGGTTTCAAACTTTGGGGTTGTTCATGTTGGGATTAGTGATCATTCCCTTGTTTTTATGACACGTAAGGCTAATTATGACCGCAACGGGTCTTGCACGATCAAAATGCGGCAGTTTAAAAACTTTCAAAAAGATAAGTTTTGAAATGATCTCGAGCAAATGCCATGGAGGAATGTTAGTTCTCACTCTGATCCAAATGATATGTGGCAAGAATGGAAAAACCTGTTTGTCAGCTGCATGGACAAACAAACACGCGCCTCTAAAATCAAAAAGAATTCGTAACAAGAGGTCTCCCTGGATAACGAGTGAATTATTGCTCAGAACGCACAGAAGAGATGTTCTTAAAAAGAAAGCGATCTCTACAAATGATCATGCCATGTGGCAGCAGTTTAAACGGGCTAGGAACCAGGTGAATAATGCAACTAAACTTGCTAAAAAACGATATTTTTCTGAAAACTTGGAAACTAGCAAAGGCAATCCACGTAGAAATTGGGATCTTATTAACGAGCTTAGCTCCCGGAATAGTTGTAAGTCGTCCAATATTTTGGAAATCCAAGCTAATAGTAGAACTTTAATAACGCCGATGATATGGCGGAAGCTTTCAATGTGCACTTCACTAACATTGCGAAAATGCTAGCTCGTGATATTCCGGTTGGAGAAGTTGACGCTGAATCATTCTTGTCGCCCTCTGATAATTCGTTTTCTCTAAAAACTCCGAGTATCGACATTTTTCTAGACCTGTTGAAAAAAAATCGATGAAAAGAAAGCCACTGGCCTTGGCCTGGTAAGTTATTAAAAATGACAGCTAGTATTGTTGCACCCTCACTAACAGACATATTTACGAAATCATTCCTCACGGGAATCTATCCAACTGAATGGAAATTGGCTAGGGTGACACCGATCTTTAAAAAAGGCTCAAAATCAGACATAATTAACAATCGCCCCTTCTCCGTTATCCCAGTAGTCTCAAAAGTGCTTGAAAAAATTGTCTATCACCAACTTTATCATTACCTAAATGATAATAAACTGCTGTCAAGTTGCCAGTCAGGGTTCCGTTCCTTACACAGTACCATTACAGCTTTGCTTGAGGCGACAAATAGCTGGTCTGTTAACAACGACAATGGCTTCCTGAATGTCGTCGTTTTCATTGACCTTAAAAAGGCATTCGACACTATTGACCATGAAATCATTTTACGCAAGATGTCATACTTTGGGGCCGACCAGGAAACTACCACTTGGTTTCAATCGTACCTAAGCAATCGGACCCAAAGATGTAATGTAAATGGAAGACTGTCAACTCCTCGCACTATTACTTGTGGGGTTCCGCAAGGCAGCATATTAGGTTCTTTGCTATTTTTAATGTATATTAACGATCTTTCTAACTGCCTCCGGGAGGCTTCCCCGAGAATGTTCGCTGACGATACCAATATAACCCTAACTGCAAAATCTTTAACAGAGCTTAAACTAGCATTAAATCCTGAACTCAGTAACCTTAACTGTTGGCTGAGAGCCAACAGGTTGAGTTTAAATGTGGCGAAGACCGAGTTAATGATAATTGGATCTAGGCAGAGATTAAACACTCAATGTGACGAGGTTGATATACGAATTGATGACGAAATGATCAAGAGAGTAGATCGCACTAAATCCCTTGGTCTTACCATTGATGATCGGCTTTCTTGGTCAAATCAAGTAGACAAAATATGCAGGAAAGTTTCCTCAGCTATAGAAGCCTTAAAGCGAATACGGCACTTTATCTCAGCTAATACTGCGCTTCAAATTTATAAGGCTTTAATATTACCGCATTTTGATTATTGCAGTCCTTTCTGGGACTGCTTTAGTGGCCAGTCAAGTGATAAGCTGCGAAAATTACAGAATCACGCAGCTAGGGTAATTACTAAATTACCCTTTGATACGAGCTCCAACCTCCTTCTCGATACTCTTAAGTGGGAGAAGCTGTCTCTTCGACGTAAAAAACAGACAGCACTAATTATGTACAAAAAAATTCACGATCTTTTCCCGGAATACCTTCAACGCCTTTTCAGTCAACGAGATGCTGAATATAACTTGAGAAACTTAGAAGCCAAACACTAATTATTTAAAACGAAGTTTCTGTTATAGCGGTGCCTGTTTGTGGAACAATTTGCCCCAATACTTAAGAAATGCTGACTCTATTGGGCAGTTCAAACGCACAATCAAGCAAGTATCTGACCCATCGGATTCCCACACGGCAATCATGTAAAACAGTTGTAAAGCGTTTTTTTTACTTCTTTTAGCTTAACTGATGATTTTCCGTGTTTAAATAAAGTTTACTTTACTTACTTTACTTTACTTTCAGCAACAAGAGAAGCATCATCATAGTTGAAGCTCACAACATTTTTACCTGAGCTTTCCTTACAACTGGTACTTGACAAAGTTGAAGGGATACCAGCAATTTCTATTTCAGTATTTTGTACAATTATAAAAAAAATCGACAATTTAGTGTCAAACATTAAAAAAACAAATTCGGTGCACCAAATAAACCCTAAAAAATGGGATGTTTTTGAAAAATAGGAAAAAATAAAAACTTGACACCCTGCTCAGATAACGCATTTCTTGTGCTCTGATTGGTTCACTCAATCTCGGTTATCAGCTAATATACCTTAGTTTGACCTTATATGGCTAATGACTGCGCTAAGAGCTGCTAAGCTAAAATTTTGTTCGCCAGAAAGTGAGATTTCTCTCTGAATATAGCAAAAACGGCTTTGTGGAAAGTTTGGATCAATTTAGAAGTACGCGATAAGGTAAGAAATGCCTTGTGATGAGCCTGCGTCTGTCTGACCACCAGGTATTAAACAACATCACATCTTAGTCGAGTTTTTTCGATTTCGCTCGGATTTTCTCGCTTCTTTCGCTCGTATTTCGTACATCCAAACTTTTGGAATTTAATAAAACAATTATTCTATTCGCGCTTGTCGGATATGAGACTGGTTACAGCCAACTCGGCGCTTCGCGCCTCGTTGGCTATTTGCCATCTCGTATCCAACACGCCCTCATGGAATAATTGTTAAATAATCAACAAAATTACTCCATCGCTGTGTTCAGCGACTTCCGAATTGCACTTCCGAATTGCACTTCCGAATTGCACTCTATAACCTATTCATCCATTCGTCATTTAGCAATCAGAACACAACATTCTGTTGAGTTCATAATAAGGTCATTTTCCCCTTACCGAAACATCAGCAATACAGTCACTTCTATCTGGCGGCCCCAAAGAGAACGAACTACATGGGTTGTAGCTGTAGGAGTATCCAGACGTGGGACTTTCGACTGTAACACTGGTGGGTAAATACACAAAGCTGTTACTGCATCAATGCCAAAGAGACATTGAAAATTACATTACGTTACAAGCCTTCACGGATCTAAATTCACAAAAGTTGACAAGTTCAACACTTCCTCTCAAGCCTGAACCGTGTGGATAAGTACACCTACAGAGGATAGCTCTACGTGTAACCCGGATCGAACGCCAGTTTGACCAGGGAAAAAACGGATTTAACTTTACCTACAACATTTCTCCTCCCGCGATATAGTTTGATCGCCTAAATGAACAAATGGATTTTTTGACTAGATACATTTCACAACTTGACATAACAGAAATTTTATTATATGATTAACTCCGTGACCGTGCAAGATGAACCAAGTCGAGCGCTGTAATTGGCTACCTGAGTGGGCAAGATGGAGCTATCTTGCCCGCTCGGGATTTCTCCCTTGGTCCCGCAAGTTCAAAGATCATTTTTTTGGTATTTTAATATGCTTGTTCGGTCAAGATGGATGGATATTGGCCTCGTTCTTTTTTTCGACTTCGTCTCGGTCCATAAACACGTAAAAAAAGGACTTGGCCAATATCCAGCCGTCTTGACCTCACGCTTGGTCAATAACCCATATATATTGAACAAGTTGAAATAACGACTCATTTCTCATTCCGGAAATCCTTTTTTAGGAAGTTAGTACCCGTCTTTTCCATGCTACTTCCGCAGCTCTCGTGCCCCTAAGTTGAGATACTGAATTATTAGTAGTGCTTTGAACTAAGCATTGACTAATCAAACCTTGGTTTGCCATCGGTTCTTGCCAATGACGTTGGATTTATAGCCTGTCCATTGTCACAAATACATGTCGATTCAGGCTGCACGACAATTTTTGGTATCGAATCGTTCCTGCCATTTTCTTGTGCTGAAGGCGTCCATGCCAAAACTGTGCAAAGGCATAGTCTCATCATTCGGCTTATTGAGAACATGACCCTGCAAAAAAATTAAATGCTTGTAAAGTAAACTGGCGGGTAGATTGTAGAGGTAAGGAGGCGTGATTTTTGTGTTCCATGAAAATAGTAATTTTTGATCGAAGACAGGAACTGGATTTCGCTGTAACTTTCAGTTATTAACATCCATGATGGATTTAGGATCAAACTGTAGGTTTGCCACTTGAAGGTTGAAGAACGATCAAAAGCGGTCCACACATATGGTTACCGGAAGAAAACTGTATTTTCTAAGAACATGATTTATAACTTGGTATAGGCAAGGAAAGTCGCTGAAATGCTTTCCTCTTTTTTTTCTTTTTTTGTGTGTGTTAAAAGGATAATTTCTCTGAAGTTTGTAAATTCGCCGAGGAACAAGAATGACTGGGTAATCGGCAGTCGAATTGTCGTCGATTCGGTCAAATTTCTTCGACTATTGCCCTTTCAGGCCTGGCCAAACACCCTTGATTTAATAAAGTCGGGAAAAAAAAACTTGAGATGTAATATATATACATTTTTATTCCCAAGCTAAGTATATTACTTTTGACATAGCTCTCTGAAAATTATTCGTACTTACAAGCAACTGAAAGTCACGGTGAACAATTGTTATACAAAAACAAACAGCCATTTTTTAGGAAGAGAAACACTCCTTGACATCCATAAATGCCTTTTATTCAAATCATCATTCCAATATCCATTTTATGAGGAAAGAGCGTCATTAAGCTTGTGAGTATTTTTCATTTTAGGGAATACAAATGCAAAGTATGTGAAGCCATCAATGGTAGATATTCTTTTTAATCAGATGATTAATTCCTCCGTTTTTAAGAGATTATTTAGTATTTAATGATTAGGTTCAAAGCAGTCGCCGGCAGTACGAAACGTTAGAGAAATCGGCACTAATTTTGGATTTCTCAAAAACACATTCTTCCGAAGACCTAACAGAGATAAGCACTCATGGTGTTAGAGCCGTTTGGCCGCCTTGTGATATAAGTGAGAGCCCATCTTGGCGCACTGCCACGACGAAGTAAACGACCGTCGTTCCATGTTATAGCAGCGCACAATTTAAAGTAGGTCATCTGCACGCAACTGAGGATGGCATTCGCTCTAACAAACGCCAACTGGAAAGTTAAGGTTCACATTCCCACCGGGTTGACAGCCAGACTTACATTCAGACGTGCTAAGGTCATCGGCATAAAGTAAAGCGACTCATGCCGATGAAACGAAATGGCGACATACTTGAGCCTCGATAAGGGCTCTGAATAAGCTAAACATTAAATGGTAAAAAAATTAATTCAACAAAGTTCATTTATCCTACCTCCAATTCCTAGAAATTATCCCAATGGACGTTGAACGCTCTAATCGTGGATAACGAAATGCATTGTCTTGAGTGGTGGCATCACGTGATAGGAAGGGCTTTTTCCCTTGCCTAATTTACATTTATACTCATTTCTAGGAAAGGCTGCAACTTCCTTCCCCTTTCTTAACTTTTCGGAGGAAATTTCCACTGTGATTACTTTGATTTTACAGAAAGATCTACTTTCGATTTTTCTTTTTATGAAGTTTTAGTACACAATTCTTGTGGTCTAAATATAGCCATATAGGGTCACGATGAATAGTCTGGGGAAACACCTCACATTTTGAAACGCTATTTCTCGGTAATGTGTTAATTATAAACATTGCTAATTATAATTATAATGCAACCCGAGAGCAAATTACACCTCTTTGGGAAAAAATGTAACTGTGGCTTCCCAAAGAATTGTCACAGCGAAGCGTGACTAACTACACAACTGTTATTGAGTGGTAGTGCGTTATTCCCCCTTAAACAATCTAGGCCAGTCGCGCAATATATCACGTCGAATGCCTACAGTTTAAAGTAGTTGTGGTAATAATCCGATGTTGCTCTCCATTTAGAGTAATTGGGCCCAAAACGTACCATTACGTGACATCGATAACATTAAGGGTACATCATGAATGCAAAAAACTACTTCAGAATTGAAATCTATATTATCGATATTATTACTTGAGAACGTCAAGTGAGTGTCTTCTGCCGTTTATGTATATAAGAAATAAAAAAGAGGCCCCAAAATGGTCCCCTGAGGTATACCACAGATGAAAGAGCGATTTTCAGAAAGGTGACCATTTACCAAACATGTTTGACTGCGGTTTCGTAGACTCAAACCATTTCCTTGTAAAATATCCAAAGCCATACGGATCAAGTTTAGAAAGTAGGATATTGTGATCTACGGTGTCAAACGCCTTCTTGAGGTCCCAGAATACCACAGCATTGACGTTGCCGCGATCAATGTTATATGCCCAGTCGTTAGTGGCCTTAAGAAGCGTAGTCACCGTGGAATGTAGTTACCGGAACCCTGACTGACAATTCGATAGAAGATTATATTTATTAAGAAAAGCAAAAGCCTGGTCGTAAGTTATTCTCTCGAATACTTTCGCCACTACTGGAATCACTGAAATGAGGCGATATTTGTTCAAGTCCCGATATTCTCCCTGTTTGAATAAGGCGTGGACTTAAGCGCATTTCCAGTGGCCTGAAAATACGCCCTTTATGAATTGAACAATCAAAAATGGAACACAGGGACTCTGCTATTACATCAGGACATCGATGAAGAAGCCATGCTGAGATTTTATCTAAGCCAGTAGATTTTGATTTAAAAAGTTTAGGTAACAAGTTAAGCACTGTTCGGGTATTCATTAGTTTAAAACTAGGCTGTACTTGGTTTTTGGCACTTCTCCCTGCACCCAAATGCATGGGTATCATCCAAGAGTTAAACTGAATGTTATTTAAATTTCTTTGGAAAGGAACTGATAAAGTAACAAGACTGTAAAAGATAAATGACTAGGAAAACGGTGGATTAAAAATGATTGATCTTGAAAGTATGATCAAATCATTGCGATCAATCTGAATTAAAAGAATCTTTGGAAAGAATGATTGTGCTTGGAAAAGCTATCTAAGTGTTTCATTGCAGCGTTTCGAAGGGCTCTTTTTAATTTACGGTAATTATGACATTAAAGGTTCATGCTATCTCTTCTTTGTTCTATTCCGAATTACCGTTCAGTGGCCGGTGGTGGTTTTGATTCTGGAAAAGAGTGGCAATTTATATTGTGGAATAACAAAGAGATATTAAATCAATGACAGGCCCATCTTTTATGAAAAGTTGTTTGAAAGCGATATTATTTATGAAAAGGATTTTTTTTCGATAAAGATGCTACAAATTCTCTCAAGATTGTTTCAAGCAAAATCAGCAAAACTAATTTTTTGATTTGGGCAGGACTTCGTCACTTCGTGCCATCATATCTAAAAACAGACACCAGAATTCCTTCGGAAATTTCCCTTTGTTTGACGATTGAAAATATAGACTTTGATGTGTCAAAGCCCATCACCGCTGACGGTGAGAGCTCGTGCCCGTTCTAAATTCGAAGTGGAATGAGGCAAGGCTGTTTTCGCCAATCTTGTTTGTTATCTCTCCTTCTCCAGCCCGTCTTCCAGTTATGCGGAGAGGGCGTCCACACACGACACACCACGACGGAAAACTACTGAACTTGACTCGTCTCCAAAGTGAAGACAGTGCTGTTAAGAGTGATCCTGTTTGCCGACGACACTGAATTTGTCAGTCACACAGAGTCACAGATAACAGATAACAGAGAGTATCCCAATCTGGAAGTTAGCGCAAGGTCATGAAGCGACTCTCGGACTATCGCTGCATTTGGGATTGGTTAAAGTACAATGTGAGATCTTACTCTATTCAGTATTCTAAAAGGAAAGCTCGTGAGAGAAAGGAAAAAGAGAAAATACTCCAGGAACAGTGTACCACTGCACAATGTACTTTCGAAACAAATCCAAATAATTTGAATGCAAATCTTCTTAATTCTGCTAAAGATATGCTGGAATTGTTCTTTGAAGAAAAAGTGAAAGGAATAATTATTCGAGCACGAGCACGCTGGCATGAGCACGGCGAGAAAAGTACTAAGTACTTCTTGAACATGGAAAAACGAAATCATGTTAAAAAACACATGACAAAGTTAAATATAAATGGCTCGTTTACAACAGATCCTTTCAAGATCTTGTCCGAACAGCGACGATTTTATAAAGAACTATACTCGTGTAGAAACAACAATAACGATAGCTCATTGAAGATGGAATCATTCTTAAAAGATTTGAACATTCCCAATCTTTCAGAAGAGGAAAAGTTATCTTGCGAAGGTAGTATTACTTTAGAAGAATGCACACTCACTTTAGAAAGCTTTCAAAACAATAAACCTTCTGGAAATGATGGAATTCCTAAGGTGAGATGTCATGCTCTCAAAAACAGGCTCTTATTACGCTTATTGAAAAGAAAGGAAAAGATCGCTCATTTCTAGAAAACTGGCGACCAATTTCTCTGGTAAATGTAGATGCAAAACTTATGTCTAAAGTTATAGCCACTAGAATAAAAATGTTCTATCTAGCATTATTCATCACAACCAGAGTCGATTTATAAAAGACCGCTATATTGGTGAAACAGTATGATCTATCTTTGATATAATGGACTTAAACGGTCGACGAAAATATTCCTGGTTTACTAATCTTTATTGATTTTCAGAAGGCCTTTGATAGTTTGGAATGAAATTTTCTACTAAGATCTTTAGAATCTTTTAATTTTGGCTCCAGTCTCATTCGATGGGTTATCACTTTTTATAAAAATTTACAAAGCGGTGTAATTAACAATGGTATTATCTCTGATTTTTTTACACTCGGGCGAGGAGTTAGACAAGGAGACTCACTTTCTCTCTTTGTAATAGCTGCTGAAACTTTGGCGATTTCAATTCGACAAAATTCAATGATACAAGGTATTACTATTGAAAAGAACGAAACTAAATTACTTCAGTATGTTGACGATACAACAGCGGTCCTCTCAGACATTAACACTGCGCAAACTCTTTTCAGGCTACTAGACGATTTTGAGAAGATTTCTGGTTTAGCTGTAAATCCCACTGAAACTGAAGGAATGTGGATTGGATCTTTAAGAGAAAATAAATCAACACCTTTTGGAGACCCACTTTCTCTCTTTCTCTCTTTGTAATAGCTGCTGAAACTTTGGCGATTTCAATTCGACAAAATTCAATGATAAAAGGTATTACTATTGAAAAGAACGAAACTAAATTACTTCAGTATGTTGAC
>NC_090888.1:49172462-49179962 GCF_036669925.1 Montipora capricornis
AAGACTCCTCAACACTGCTACTGTTTCACTTCTTTATTTGGCGTTCCCGGGTCGATCCTACGGCTTTTCCTCAATTAGTCCTGCTTTCTCTCCACTATTTGTTAGGTATGCAGCTCTTTTTATTGGCCCTTAGTCTGAGTGAACAATTAAGTGCCAATCACGCGTCAAAATGACGCCTGCAAGACGCACTACGCCTCTGCGTCAGCACATTAACACATTTTTTCCACAACAGGGAAAATCGTTTGTCTCGACAGTATTTTGTAGGTTTGTCAACGATAGATTAGCACGAACGGAATGTGACAAGTTATAAAGATCAGAAGAAAGGAGTTACAATATCTAAAATTAAGTTACACAGTAAATTTACAGAGACATGACGATTTATGATTGTTGCATAACAGAGTTAAAACAAGGGACCACACGGAGAGGAGGACGGGCTTAAGGCTCCGCCCGATACATAAACTACCAAACACAGTAGTTTGCCAGGGCAGCTGTACGATTTCCACTTGCAGCAATTTACCATCATAATCCTGCGTAAAGCGGCCTTATGTGTCGTGAATCCGGGATGGAACCGCAATGAGAGGCCTGGGACACCAGAGTGAAAGTGAAGGGGAGGTATATCCAGGAAATACGGAAAAAGAGTATTCTTGAATAAAACACAACTGGTAAACTGGTAAGACCAGAAACAACAGTGACTAACACCGCAAAAAAAAAAACTAAAATATTCTTTTTTTTTTTTTTTTTTTTTTTAATATATCCATAAGATATCGAAACTACGCTACTGATCTATAATAAACATAGAACATCGGAACTACACTACACATCTAAGCTATACGCACTATACACATTCAACATATTACAATACTACAGTATTAGTTTAAGTTGGAGGTGATAGCTCATGCTCCGTTATGTGTAAAAATTGATGCCATTTTTTTTATTATGAAGCCACTGATATTGCGAACTAGTCATTTGTGGGTGCTCCATTTTGGGTAAAAAATTTTTTATTATGAAAGTGGAGTTTGTTATTTTGCCTCGCAATGAAACGCTCGATCTGGTGTGTTGTTTTGCATTTTGATATTAACAGGGCAATAGTGCGAAACGTTTGGCTTAATTTCGAGCGAAAAATAAGGTATTTGCTCTCAAGTATAATGTAATTAACTAGAATATTGTGATCAACATTATCCGCAGAAAAAAGCGCAAATAAAATATCTTTGATATGGAAGTTTTTAGAGATTAACTTGTGCGATTTGAGGAAAATGTTTAGCTCATTCCAAAAGGTGCTAACCTTACTACAGTAAAAAAAAAGAAGTGTTCCAATGTCTCCAGTTCTTCATTACAGAAATAACATAAAGGGGAATCGGCTAAACCAAATTTGAAGAGCATAATGTTTGTATAACAAATTCTATGAAGAACTTTACATTGGAATTCTCTTAACTTTGTGTTCAACGTTATTTTAAAAGGCAAAGAAAATATTCTTTCCCAGTCTAGTTCAAATGTCTTTGTGTTGAACATTTTGTTGTATTTTTTCATAAAGGTAGGATTAGAAGAAATTTTAGAAGAAAACGTTTCATACAATAGTTTCGATTGAATCTCTTCAACATCAAGCTTTCCCCCTCCAAGGTGTAGTGAAAAACTATCCAAATCTACATAACAATCGTTTAAAAGAGCTGCATCTTCATTTGTCTTTCATTCCAAGTTATCAATAACCCTTCCTAAATTTTACAAAGAGTGCATTATGACATGGGCCTCCTTAAACTGTGTAAGCCCTTCCTCAGCCTCGGAGATTTATGAACAATTTTTATGGAACAATAGGTTCATCCACAGGTACCCCAAGCTCGATATATGAGCAGCTCTTTAGGTGATGACCTTTGCATTGTTACGTGACTAGAGCGATTTGCATATTTATAAGGATTTGTATGGGGAAAATAACGATTGTTTTTGTGACCTATGAAATGTAGCGATTTAAATAAAAATCGTCTTACCTTACTTTAGTTTAGTGTTTTTTTCCCTCCTGTGTGGTCTTTGAGTCGATTTACGGCCATTCCTGTTAGTTTTAGAGGAACCGGTTTGCTCCCTCTATATATACTAACCAAGGTTGGGTACTCTCACGAAGCAGTCGATCCGATGCGCCGAAGGAAAACGGCCGCAAATTCTCTCCAGCAGCTCATGTCGCCTCGAAATTCCGGGTAGAGCACGGACGATAGTTAATTTTTCCTTCCGTGGTCTTTGCTTGGCGTCGAATCTTCACAGAGCCCGAATAAAACGTCGGCAATCTCTGAAAACTTTCCCGTTTTAGTCATCGAATGAGGCTTTGTTCAAACTTCGCGTTACTCCAACGATCAAAAGTTAGCTTAGCGACCCGGCCAGAGACTCGAATTACTTTCACTCCGGTTTCAGTCCTTTGCTCCCATCAAAAATCAATACCCTCGTACCCTGCAGTTCTCAATACTCTTTGTTGTTCATCTGTGAAACTAAAGAAAGACTTTTGCTGTAGGATTTCCAGAAAGTGAATTCAAGGAAGTGATTTTTCGCTTTCCACAGTGGATTCAGACGATTGGGCAATAAGTTAAGCGAGGAAGAAAGTAAGCCATATATATATTCTCTTCTTAGCATGAGTAGAGATCAGACGTTGATGCCCTTTTAGTGCCTGAGATTTGCTGCTAGTTTTTCGTGCAATCTCCTTAACATGTAGTTTCATCATAGCTTTGCTTAGTTTCATTGTACCAGCATTCTGGACTTCAGTCCCGTCTATTGAAACAGTAATGTCTTCAAATTGTTTACCAAGCCACATTAAGGGGCACTTCTCAGTATTAGTTGACATACCATTGAATTGGAACCATTCTGACACAAGAGCAAGTGAAGTCTAAATTGCAGTTGGATTAGGTCCAGAGATAAGGAGTTGAGCGTCATCAGCATAAGAGAAGAGACTCGAGTTAGTGGACTTGAAAAGTAAATCGTTAAGACAAAAAGTTAAATAGCAAGGGGCCCTAAACAGACCCTCGTGGGACTCCTTTATGAATTTCTAACCAACTAGAGAAAACTCTTTGCTACCTGTTTGTTAGGTAGCTTTTCAGATATTGTACGCTGCTTATCGAAAGACTATATGCTCTCAACTTAGACAACAAAATCTTACGAGGAAGGTGGTCGAATGCTTTTGATAGGTGGACTCCCAGTCAAGCCTGCATGTTCCTTTTTGTCGAGTGCAATCTTTGATTGTTGAACTAGACGCAATAGGGCAGTTTGAGAGCTGTATTGCCTGCGATATGCTGATAAATATGGTGAAAGTTTATCCTGGAAGTAATTGTAGAGTTGCATGGAAAGAAGGCACTTTCAAAACATTGTTGAATCCTACCAATACAGTAATGGGTAGGTAATGTCAAGAGGAGAAGTTCGAAAAGTATCCAGACCTGGCAAATGAAATAGGCCTTTTGCAGCTAGTGACCGCATTGTACAAAAACCGCCACAATGGAGAGCAAAGTGCAAACTGGAATATACAAAACAAAGCAAATTTAAATGGCCCATTAGGAGGATTTAGAATGTTAAGTTATAGTTACCCCGATTGTGATTGGTGCACTGGAGATCATTCCAAAAGCTCTAATATCAAACCTAGAAATAGGTGCAAGCATTGACATTGATTTCTGTTCTTCTTTTCATGGAAATATTCTTAAGGAAGGTCCTTGAATCCTGAAGGTACTGGTTATCAGAGATTAGGAAGTGCGTTCGAGCTGCCTTCCTTTCAAGATTCTTTGAAATATTCAAATCCAACAATTATTTTACACTTTGACGGAGAAGGATTTTTGTACTGCACAAAATGGCAATTTGATCTACAATCAGCTACAAAATTGTTGAAACATTAACTTTTTTAACCCTCTATGCCGTCATTCTTAACACTTTTGTCCTTGCTAGGCTACTTACCCAATTCCACACCCCCCCCCCCCCCCTTCCCCCCAAACAATGTTTTGTCGTAATCCCTGTGATCTTAGACTCCAAACAGACCCCACTAAATGGGGGAAGGGGAGGTTGGAAAAATTTCGATTTCAACGACATCCAGAAGGCCATATTTGATACTGGAGAACAAGGAAACTAAAAAGATCTGGATTTGTGACATGGCGTGCATGCATGTAAAGCTGACGAAGTATAGACATTTCGCTTTCGAAATGCGGGAAAGGCAGATCGGGTCTGAAATAATGGTTGTCCTGCTTATGATTGGGGCATTAGGTAGTGGAATTGGACAAGCAACGTGAGAAGTCGGAAAGTCTTTGGAGAGCGAATTGGCGAAACAGACAGTGGCAGAAATGCAGAAAACGTTTCTGATGGATAGTAAGGGGATTATACGGAAAGTGTTGTCAGGACTAGTGCAAAGCGAGAGCGAAAACGATCAATTCGTTTCTCCTCTTTCGCTTGGTCCTCCATGAAGTTTGTTTCTTTTTCGAACCATGGACTATGGTAATTTTGGTAACTTTTAATTTTAGACAACCATCATTTTATAATTATAGCTAATTCTTTAGGGACGTATTGGAAAGTTTAAAACATCTGATCCGCCGGAAAAATCTAAGATATTTGCTAATCTTGTACTCGAAGGACAAATCAACTCAGCGCTGCGGTTTCTTAGCGAAAGGTCAACTAGGGGCGTGCATGAGCTAACAGATGACGTCATAGCCCAGTTAAAAGAGAAACACCCAGATCCACAGCCAACAACATTGGGCTCATTTCTGTTCGGGCCAATTGACGATGATATCCCTGAATCGGTGTACTCCGAGATAAATGGTGAGATGGTAAGCCAGGCTGCATTAAGAACTAAGGTACAAGAGGGGCCATGCGGGGTTGACGCTAGTGGCTTTAGAAGAATCCTGGCTTGGAAGTCAGTCGTGTACAAAACTATGCAAGGCGATAGCTACAATGACAAGGACTCTATGTACAACGTATATCGACCCTGCAACCATAGAGCCACTGATGGCAAGCCGGTTGATTCCCCTGGATAAAGGCAAAGGTGCGGTGACGCCTGTTGGGGTAGATGAGGTAATATGAAGGAATTTTGGAAAGTGTGTAATGAACGTTGCTAATGGAGACGTAGTTGAAGCGAGCGGCTCACTCCTGCTATGTGCGGGCCAAACGTTTGGAAACGAGGCTGCTATACATGCTATGCATACCGTATTTGAAGCACATGACACGGACGCGGTACTGCTCATTGATGCTTCTAATGCATTCAATGTACTCTATAGAGCAACTGCACTGCACAACATCTGGGTTCTTTTTTTTGTAACTGCAGTGTAGGCCATTAACACCTACAGGAAGTCGGCACGCCTATTCATCACTGGTGGCAAAGAGATCGTGTCAGCCGAAGGTACAACAGAGGGTAACCCGCTCTCTATGGGCCTTTATGCCTTAAGTGTGTAACCGCTGATCACGAGCCTGGGACGGCGTCCAGCACCAAACAGTGCTGATTTGCAGATGATGCATGTGGAGCTGGCTCTATACTGGAAATCAAGAAATGGTGGGACGCCCTGAACACTCTTGGCCCAGACTTCGAGTATTTTCCTAACGCCAAGAAGTGCTGGATTATCTCAAAGCCAAGTAAAGAGGAAAGCGTCAAAGAAGTGTTCAAGGACACGGCTGTCAATGTAACAGTACAGGTACAAAAACACCTGGGTATGGTGATAGGCTCACGAGAATATCTAGAGGAATATGTGAGTGGGAAGGCGACCAACTGGGTCAGCGAAATTACCAAGCTGGCAGAGTTTGCTCTCTCTCTCTCTCAACCACAAGCGTGTTATGCTGCTTACACCTTTGGCGTGAAACATCGTTGGACTTATTTTTTGAGAACTCTGCCAGATATTCAAGATCTAGTAGAGCCGCTGAAGAACGCCATATCTAAGGTGCTTATCTCTGCAATTACGGAGCATAGGTGCAGTTGGCTAGACAGGGGACATTCTAGCACTGCCAGTCAGTCTAGGGGGGCTAGGAATAACAAACCCATGTCTTGATGCAAAGTTCGACTATATTTTGGAGACGAAGATCAAAACACCAGTGAAAATGTTAATTTTACCATACTGAGCTACTCAGATTTGCATGCAACAACCACACAATCCCCAGAAAACATGTCGCCTGTGGTGGGATGTAAGGACTTTTGCCCAGTCACGAGATCACGAGCAAACCATCATGTGTTCATCAGGGACGAAGAAATGATGGAGTTCAAATAATGCTTAATACTTCATCCATTGACACCGCGTACAGTGAAATAACAACGTAGCGGAAAAACACGTTCCTAGTCCCATATGGGAAACTTGGAAGGCATTTTATTGAACAGTTAACTAAACACATCAATGACTAAAACGACAATAAATCAACAATAAAACGGAAATGCAGCACATTGCTCTGAAGACAGCTGTTGCTCTACTGGCACTCGACTTACTAGATCACCAAGAGAGTTTGTCAAGGAGACTAACATTATGGAAAGTGGGAGAAATAGACACTACTGCGTGAAGGACGGATGATACCGAAGCGTATAACAAAGTCAAGTCTGTGGAGGGCCTACTACCCTAGTGCACAGTCCACATATCCTATGCCACGAAATAAATGGAGAAATGGTGAAGGCAGCAGTCTTAAAAACTTTCAGAAGAATGCTCGCCGGCAAGTCTTTCAAAAAAGCCAGCATAGGTCTTGGTGATACTATAGCGGTGCTAGCAAAGAGACTTTGTACCAAAAATATTGACCCCCTCACAATCGAGCCAATTCTCGGCAAATCGTGTTATCCCACTAGACAAAGGAAACGGCGAAGTGCGGCCAATTGGGGTTGGAGAGGTTATCAGGAGAATAATCAGAAAGTGTGTGACGAAAGTGACAAAGGAAGATATAGTTGATGCCTGGGGTTCACTTCAACTGTGCGCAGGTTTGACAAGTAGGGCTGAGGCAGCCATTCACGCCATGCACAGCATATTTGAAGCTGACGATACGGACGCTGTGCCGTTAATTGATGCCTCAAATGCTCTTAATTCATTGAACAGGGCTGCTGCCTTACATAATACCAGGATTCAGTGTCCCTTTATATCTACCTATGCCATAAACACCAACAGAGCACCTGCGCCTATTGGTCAATGGTGGAAAAGAGCTGACATCTGCAGAGGGCACTACACAGGGTGATCTCTTGACAATGAGTCTCTACGCTATTAGCCTCCAGCCGTTTAATACATGCCTAAATTCCTCAAGCCTTACAAAGCAATGTTGGTATGCTGACGATGCAACGGGCGCTGGTCCTTTGAGAGAGCTAAGAAAGTGGTTCGACTTACTCAATTAAATGGGACCCAGCTCAGGATATTATCCGAATGCTAAAAAATACTGGCTAGTCACTAAACAGGGGAACGAGCATGCCGTAATGGAAGTATTTCGTGATAATGCAATTAACATATCAACGCAAGATCAGAAGCATTTCCTAGGTTCTAGAGCCTACTTGGAGGAGTATGTGAACGTAAAAGTGGAGGGATGGATCGATCAAATTGTGAAGCT
>NC_090888.1:49187462-49194962 GCF_036669925.1 Montipora capricornis
AAGATTAAGCGAGCGTTTTCACAACAAACTTATCCATGAGTAAGTTTTTATCAGTTTTCAACGAAAGAAACTACATTTTGCGGAAAAACTTACAACTTTCACAAATCTCTTCTATAAGAGAAGGCAACTGTGTCATTTCAGTGGTGTGTATATAAGGGCGTGTTTGTGTTGCACCAATAGAAGGAGACTCGTACCAAGTCCCCGACATGAAAAATAAAGCCTTGAACTTCGAATGTTTACGAAATCGAAGGTGACGAAGGCTTTTTAGCCTTTTTCCAAGATAAATCATCGTAAAAATGGCGTATTTATGCAGGAATTTCTAAGAAACGTGTTGATTTATGTTTCATTTTATGAATTTTGTGCGTCTTTTTGTGAATTATGCGATTTTTCGTGAATTTTGCGATCGGATGCGATTTGAGGTCGATTGTGCGAAATCGCACCATCGCGTAATATCAGAAGGCCTGATAGTAATGGCAACAATCAAATAACCCCAATCTTTATCCAGCATTATATCGCAACCCCCCTCTTTCTCTCCCTCATACATACGGGAGCCACCCAACTTATACATGAAAGCAGAACAGCTCAGCCAGTTCATCCAATGCATTCATGTGTTATTATCATTAATGCTTATATTCAACATTTTCAACTCAATAATCATCTATATCCTTAGAAGCAACAATTCAGCAGGAGGCGTAGCAGGGTTTTTCCGTTTTAATAGGTACCCACAGGAAGGTGCAGTGAAACTAGCACTTTCTGCATGAGCCTCTAGGGAGGATCTAGGGGTATGCTCTCCAGAAAATTGTTATTATTGGGGCCTCAGAAATGCCGTTTCCCATGGTTTCCGGGGTTAAGTTTCATAAATCAAAGCATGAAAAAAATGCTAACTATTCACTCGCTGTAACTTTGTTTTTTATTTGTCAACCTTTGGAACTACTGATAGAAGTGTTTAGTAGACGAGTGCATTATCCACGGTAAATGTGGCCACAGGAAAAGGGAGAGACCTCTCCCTTTAAAATGGAAATATCAAATAAATAAATAAAATACAATGTTTTATTTTTTGGATTTTTGGAGGTACGCACATATGTGGGTATGTGCGTATATGGTCACTATGCTCCTGTTCAGCTTGCATAGCATCACAAAAAGTAAAATATAAGGCATCCGTCACTTTTAAAACTTCATAGGAAGGGCGGTGCATTTCCATGTCCAGACCGTTGAGAGTTAATCATTGCAGGTATTTCCCAATGCAGGCATTTCCAATGGCCAGGAAAATGGGTGTAATATTATAAATCTCTTTTAATATGTACATTCAGCTTTGAAGTCAGCAAAATGAAGTGGAAAAACCAACATTTCAATCAACCTCCCTCAAAAGGCTGCTCAATATATGACAACTCCCCTTAATACTTTTCCAAAATACAATTACCCCCCCCCCCCCTTATGTGCTAATAAATGAAAGCCCCCTTACTGTTTCCCTTTTTTACAGTGTCATTTAAAATGAACTCACCTGATGACTGTTGAATGGCTTTTGGACAAAGTGACCCAATAAAATTAATGTTACTGTTAGAGTGCACCTCACTCCAAGTGTTTTTCACTGCAAAGTTGAATCTTTCCATCTATGGCAAATACATTTTTCCATGTTCTCCTTGAAAACTGGTTTCAATGCACAGTAAATTTAACAAAACTCTCTCCATGTTTTGTCACTTTCAAGGCCTAGCTAGCAAGAGGCAATAATCAAGTCTTTAACCGAGGTGATCCCTACCAAACTGCTCTGCATTGCAAAAAAGTTCAAAAAGTTTTTCCGTTATAATTGAAATTAACTCATGCTTCTCATTAGCTTTGCAAATATCTCTCTGGTGTTGAGATTTATCTTTATTTTTATAAACAAAAGAAAATATTTTGAGTTAAGTTGGGCTTAAAGTTATGTAGAAGCTATTGAGTAATGGAGGCCAGGCAGAAATTTGCTGCTTTGCACTGCCCACCAGAGTAATCAAGGAGGGAAATCTTGTCTTCCACAGGCCAAAGGCCCTCTCAGTGGTGTTCTTCATTTTTGTATGGGCCTTCTGGTACCTGTAGGGTTTGATAATTTGCATACCCACAGTCTCTCAGGAGCCGCCTATTCGCGCCTCCTCCACCCTCCATACATGCTTGCAAGTAGCTGGCAGTAAAAATAGTTGAATCATGTACAGAGCCATGCCATATGCAAACAAAATTTGTAGATGACAGGTGAGCATTGCACACTGTCATCACATTAATAGCATGAAAACCCTTATGGCAAACAGAGAGATGTTCATCACTGTCTGGGCGCCAGATAGGGATGAGAGAGCCATCAATTGCTCCAGTCACTCTGGGAAAGCCAGCTATAGGGTAAAATACAGTCACATTTGCTTGAAAGATTTATAAACATGAATTTATTGTCACACTTGAACACCACCAAAACAAAACAGAGATAAAGCGGACCGCCGTGGGAACAACATACGCAAAGAAGTTCGTTGTTTGATGAGCATTAATTGATAGGTTTTGTCGAGTTTGAGTCCATATAATAATTCTTTTTTTTCTCGAACACAAGCATGTTTTATTCTTACACAAGGAGACAATTTCCTCTTTGCTGTTTCAGACAAACATGCAGCATTTAGCTGGCTGTGTTTTGTTATTTGCTCAATATAACGTGATGGTCGATCGCTTCTCCTTTCCAAATTTTCCCTGCCAGAAGTTTGCATCCCATTATTTATTTATTTATTTGTATGTTTATTTTTTAACAACATGTCATTTGTTTTTTGCTGGAAATGTTGCAGCTTCAGTTGTTCCCTATTAAGACTCTGGGTGCTGCGAATTTAGATGTGAAAAAAACTAGACTCACGCCAAAACAAACCACAGTCCGTGTTTAGGTCAAGGCTTGCTTTATTGCCGATTCCATCGAAGTTTAATATATTAACATCTGTAGTTTTACGGCACCGAAAGTAGGTGTGTACGTGTTGACTATTAGACTGTATTGGTTTACCTGAGTCTCCGCAAATTGCTGTCTCTCTAGATCTTCTTTACTAACAAAGAAAAGTAAACGACTACGTTGGCTGGGCCATGTGTCCAGAATGGAAGATGATCGTCCAGTGAAATCCTTATTATATGGTGAATTAACTGAAGGAACACGTCCTGTTGGTCGGCCAAAACTTAGATATAAAGACACGTGCAAAAGTGCGCTGAAGTGTGGTAATGCACTTGGACAATGGAAGGCTATGGTAGAGAATAGAACTGAATGGAGACATATGATTCGTCAAACAGGCAACAAAGTGAACGAGAAGAGAGTGAATGCATACGAGAGACAAAGGGATAAGAGGAGAAGGAAAGAGAACCTGAAACAATAAACTATTTATTATACTTTATGCTTACAATTTACTGTATCTGTATTGATTTGTGTTGTAACCGCTTTCGGGACTAGGCGGCGTATTATCTCTATCTAGATCTTCTTTACAATACACCGTTCAATCAGCCAATTTAATCTTCCTGTTGACAACCTATGCCTCTCAACGACTTCTGCATCGGTCATATGATTCAGTACAGAACTCCATTGGTATGTTCTTGGCCGACAAACTGCGTAACAAAAGTCCGTCTTCGGCAGCCACTTTGTTTTGTTGCAGCAAAATGATGTTACCGTAAACTTTAACGGGAGGGTAACGGGAGCTCCAAAGCTCCCGTAAGTTACCGGGCAAGTTATCGGGAAAAATAACGGGATCGAAATTAACGGGAGATTCGAGAAACACCCGAAAACTTATCGGGTAATTGCCGGGTGACTTACCGGGCACGGTAAGTTACCGGGTCTTTCGAGAAGCGGCCCCCAGGATGAGTTCGTAACGGCCTCCGTACACTTCTTTTGTGACGTTTACATGAAACCGGTGTGAAATAGAACTCATATCGGTCTACGTTCGTTTCGGCTGCTGGACCGAGACTAGTAACTTTAGTACTGGTCCTCATGTAAATTGCAACCAATCTCCAACCTTCAAGCCTGTATGCTTCTGGGTCAACGATATACGTAGTGCACATGCGCCTTCACTTCAAAGATGGCGGACAACACGACAGGGAAAGATAAAGAAGAAAGAAAGACAAGAAAGGTTCTTATTTCCCCACTAGAGCCGTCAGTTATTGAGTGGAAGGCCGCCATTTTTACATCATGTGCACAGCGCAAAGCCCAGGCCGCCCACTGAGCGTTACTTCATAGCGGAGCTCCGCGCGCGCCGAAGGCGCGCGCACGCGGAGCACCATAGTTAAGAAAATATGGTAACCCATCGATGTGAGAAAATTTGGTTTTATAGCCATGACGTCATCAACGTCCGTACGTCCGTACAACGTACGTACGTACGTCCTTCCGCCCCTTCATGTATGCCAATGTGACCAGTATACGTAACAATATCACGGGCTGATTAAAGTTTAGAGCAATACTACATTTGACACTAACTAGTTTACAGCGACAGAGCGCAAAAACCGCTGATTGGCTAGAGAATAATGACGTAAAATGGCTTTTTCGCGTAACTGCGCCTGCGCAAACTCTAAAGATTCGAAGTGATCGAGACGATCGAGACAGTGATCGATCGAAGTGGAGAATAACACTCTAGCATTTGTCAAATTTTGTGGAAAGTTAGACGACTCATACCCTGGGTGCTAGAGGAATTTTTTTTTAAGGTCGGAGAGAACACTCAGCGATTCCAAATCAACGGTCGAGGACACACGATTGATTACTTCGCAAGTCTGCATGTCAAGTAGCAATGCGTCCTCTTGTATCATTTTGTTGGTTTTGGCTACTGTGAATTTTCTTGACATGGGGTGTTGGTCTGCCCCCAGATTATTTAAAAATCTTACAGAAACCAGCGAACTGGCAACGAAATTCTTCTTTGTTCTCGGGAACTGCAGGGGCAACTTGGTCTTGATGGACGAAAGGTTTTTGCTTTTGAAAATAAGTTTGGCTGGCCGTTGTACGTTATTGAGGACTGTAACGCAGTCATACAACTTTGATCGTATAAAATCGTCCACTGGGTTTCTTGCTGCAGATGAAATGTGAGTGAACTTCAGCCACAAAGTTGAATTTTCTTAACACCTGGGATTTACAATTTCCACGTCACGTAACCTTGATTGTTAAATGCCATCGATCTGTGCGAGGTTTTTGTTGCTGTTCCTCGCAAATATTTTTGCAGAAACCATTCCAGGAAATCTGCATCAAAGCGTTTGGCAATATTGTCCTGATCAGTTGTGGAACAGCCCAGAAAAGTACATTACTGTAACAGAGTAACCATATTGGTCAACTTTTTCACATTTACTGATAAATGTAAGTTTGCAAAACGGCTTCAAAAACACATGTGCAGTAAAGCTTTGGAAGCATGCAAACACTTCAGGTACATAACAATAATAATAATAATAATAATAATAATAATAATAATAATAATAATAATAATAGTAATAAGCCTTACAGCTTTAGTTAGATGCATACCCCTGACTGAAAATTCTTTAACACTAAAAATTAGTATGAACACCAAATAATAATTATTAACAATTATTATTCGCCGAAGGCAAGGTGAATATCGGTTAATAAAAACCGAGATGAAGTTGAGGTTTTTATTCACCAACATTCATAGAGTCTAAGGGAATATCAGAAACAATAATTTAAATTTGCCTGACAATAGAAGCAACTCATTTTCTTAGTAAATGATGCCATCATGCAAATCGCCTATTACATAGTTGATTATTTGAATAATACACATTTTCTTTAAAACAATTAATTTATTCGTCTGTCACCTCAACAAAACAGCTTGTGGCTATTTTGAAAAAAACCAAAATTTCCCATTTTGTCTGGATCATATAAGTTCTTTCCTCCTTTTGTTTAGTGGTTGACTAGTGACTTGTGAAATTGTATGGTGCACAAGAGAGCTAAATGCAGTGTCTCCTTTTGTTGTAAAACATATATTAAAGGAACACAAATAATATTGTCATTGTTGTTGAGTAATGTTAGGATTTAGTACTGCCAGTGGTATTACAAGTGTCTCTTTTGAGTGGATTCCCCAATTTTCTGCTAACTTGACCCAAACAGATATATATAGGTGGAGAACAAATTTGGGAAAATGAAAGGAAAAAATACTAAACATACATCAGTTGATTATTACAATACACTATTTGTTTTGTTCAATATTATTTGCACTAGAAAGAAAATTAACGACCATAAGAATTTAGTCTGTGATAAGGAAAAGTTTGTTCTGACTAAAACCTATATTGGAAATTTAAGCATTTGGGGTGCTTTTCACAGGGTTACATGTGCATGGTATTAATTTTTATGTCAGTCCAATATTTTTCTTGAAAACTGTGTTGTCTCTATAACTTTGTCCTTTTTTGTGAAGCATGACATTTTCTTCTTTCAATTCAACACTTGATTTGTGTTGCTGATCTTGTTTTTCCTGCAAAAGTGTATTATGTTGAATAAAAATTATTTTTGTTATATAACTGTTTTTGCCCCCAGCAGCGCATGCTCTCATTGGTTACTTCAAGGTCACATGACATCTAACAATAACACTTTTGCCATTCAAAAGTCTCTGAGCAGGCAACAGTGCAAAATCTATGACGTCAGAGGGTAACAGTGCACTGTTGCCCGCAAATGTTGACCGACGACCACCGTTGCTGTTCCCATTGCACATTTTCCTATTTGTGCTATATAACAAATCACTTAATGACTGGTCTCTCAGGAAACAGTTGATTTTGTTTCCCTCGTCTGCGCCTCAGGGGAACATTGGAAATTTTTAGGGAAAAAAAATGAACTGTTTCCCTTGGGACCAGTCATTAAGTGTTTACTGTTGGAATAATAGGAAAATTATTGACCTTGGGTGTTCACTGACACAGCTACATTGTAAAGCATAACCATTATGAAAATGATATCTGTTTTACCTTATTGTTGTGAGCTAACTTTTTGGTGTGGTTTTACTCACAGGTCTTGTAATAGGCTTAAAGCAATTTGAGAAATTCATGGGGTTGTGCATCGCGTTCAATGCAGTTTGGTCTGTGCATGTAAATAATAATATGAAATGAAACATGTTTAGTGTGTTACTGATTACAGCCAACAGCCTGTGGCGCTCAATACAATGCTAAGCAGTGTACTGCTGTCAGTGGTGTGTGTGTCTTGGTGAAGGGAGGCGGGGGGGGGTTAGTACTGCAAAGGCATTGGCATGTCATTGTCGTAATGAGCTAAACCCAAATACTTACCTTCATGTTTTTTTGTGAAAGTTTTTGTTTTCGTTCTCGATTTTTCTCTGCTTAATATCCAGCTCCTGCCTTTGATCCTTGAGGGTTTTCTACCTGTCTGACTAATTCTGTGTAACTTAGTGCTTCAGTTCTCTTGGCAGATTTTTGGCACTGACAAAGAAGGGGGTGTAGAATCTATATTGAGGGGTAGGGAAATTTCAATTCAGGGCAGATTATTATTGCAACTATTGTAATGTTATTTCATCACTCACCTTCATTGGTGAAATGTATTCA
>NC_090888.1:49199962-49202462 GCF_036669925.1 Montipora capricornis
TTTTAAATTTTGCGAAATTGCGGAAAGTGTGAAAAAAAAGGCATGTTGGCCTCCTTCGAATGGTAAAATTGGCGAAAAATAACACATTTTTAACTCGCTCGTACGGTAAGACGCGGCGTCGTCTGTTTATGAAACACAAACACAATATAAACAAACTTTAGCTCTTTATAATACAGTAATAGAATTTGGATAAGCTGTTGAAATGAGAATGTTTTGGCCTTTAGAAGAAAACCAGTTTCAGGCATTTAAAAAAATCGCAAATTTCACCCAACTTCCACACTACAGAAACCCAATTGGTACGTCGAGTTGGGACATGAAATAACAACAGCTTTGAAGAACAACCTTTGTAAATTACTGTGTTAAGATATTTTTAGGGGGCAATGAAACATTATCCCTTCGAGAGATCAAAATGTGAAGAGTAGTTTGACAAGAATCTCCGACTGAATTTATGACATAAACCGCCGGCTGGCTACGCAAAGCAAATTGTAACCGTTTTCATGGAGACAAAATATTGAAGAAAACCTTCGCAAAATTACTTAACCGTATGACCCAGCACAGCAATATGTCCCAGCACAAAAAAATCGGAATCTTAATTTATTAAGGATGCAATATTTAGGAACTAAACCCATTTACGCGGCTGGCATGTGGCTAACTCTAAAACGGGGAATTTCTAAAAGAGAAGGAGTCTCTAAAATATATGGAATCTCTAATAAACGGGGAATCTCTAAAAGACGGATAATCTTTAATCACAGACATAATTTCTTAGAGGGTGTTTTAAAAGTGAGATTTTAACACATTTTTTTAGAATTCGCACAGAACTGCTGCTTTGGCAAAAAAAGAATCAAACATTACTGGACCTTTTCAAACCGGGAAAAGTGTGGTTCGTATCAAAGTGCTTATGAAAACGACAAATTAGGAACTTCAAAGTCAGATAACCTAATTGTGCTTGACATTTGAAAGACGAGAAGAGAGAACGAAAAGCCCAGTCGTAATCATCCTTTATTCTGATTTCAATACCTGCTGATTTCTTCCTGCGAGCATTTTTAAATTAATTAAAAAGTACAGGGATGCAGTGATTTTAGCCAGCCTTCGCATTGCAGGAATTCTGTCATCAAAGGGCAACTTTAAAATTGAAAATGTTGCGCCTTTTAGTCATCTATTTTATCTCATGCGAAAGTATGATTTGCCCAGCTATCCACAAATCAACCTCTTGATCATGATACCTATAAGAGAGCAAAACCCTCGGCTATAAGCCGAATCTGCTTCTTCCAAAATTTGCTGGCGGATTCAAAACCGAATTTTCTCTGAAAAAACAACTCGGCTTATAGGTATCTATACTTAAGGTAACTTGATAACTTTGTAGACAGGCTCGCTCCATCTCCGTCCGAACTTAAGTTGCTAACTGGCCTCAAGCTGGATCAAGACACTCTTGCAGTCTAATTAAGGACTGCATCAAAAATCCAAACTTCGGTAGACCAAAAAAGAATAACATGCCCCAAATAATTTTAGAACGAGTTTGAGGTTGAGAGTTTGTCCAAGGCCTTCCTATTAGGCCTTCCTATTAGTGGACCGCACCGGTGGCTCAGTTGGTTGAGCACCGGGCTGTCACGCGAGAGGTCGTGAGTTCAACTCCGGCCGGACCAACACTCTGGGTCTTTAAATAACTGAGGAGAAAGTGCTGCATTTGTAATTACATCTGCAAATGGTTAGAATCTCTAGTCTTCTCGGATAAGAACGATAAGCCGGAGGTCCCGTCTCACAACCCTTCAATGTTCATAATCCTGTAGGGCGTAAAAGAACCAGCACACTTGTCGTATGGAGTAGGGCATGTAGTTCCCGGTGTTGTGGTCTGGTCTTTCTGGTCTGGATAGGGTAGGGTGGAGCACCTCGCATAGGACCTCGAGTCCTGTTCTTGCTCCTTCCCTCTGGGCAGGTTTGCCCAGTAGAAGAGACAAACCAGATGCCTCGTAAAACCAAATCTGCAGCCGACTTGTAATGTTACTTCTTAGGGATTTCAGAGCCATGGCTCCATCAAGCTGGATAAGGTGCGTCATTAGTTCGTTCTTCTTGTACACCACTTTACCATACCATGCTGAGGGTTTCAAGAAGACGACGCAATGTGATGGTGATTGGCACTGCACCGGTCCTGACGAAAAGCTTTACAATTTAGCTCCACTGCAAAAGGAAGGTGAACCACGGTAAGAAAAGTAAAAATAAACGACTACAATTAACCCGACCTTGACGGGAATTTATTTACACGAGCATAAGGACCGGGAAGCAGCAGTTAAAAGATAAGACCTTTATTACCGTGATTATGTACTCAACCGAATATCGTTTTTTTGATTGGTCAATGACGAATGCATAAATAGATAATAGAGTGCAATTGAGTAAGTTTGTTGAGTATATAATAAATAAAAACAAAGTATTAACTTGCTCGTGCACTTCCTGATTTGTGGCCACTCGTGATGTTTTGAAAGCTCTCAAATTGCACTCGCCGAAT
>NC_090888.1:49207462-49212462 GCF_036669925.1 Montipora capricornis
TATGAGATACAGGGCAACGATAATAGATTTTTTTCCAGATAAACGCAACATCATCCTTGCCTTACAGAAAAGGTGTCAACAAGAACAGTAAGTTTTACAACCCCTTCATATGATCCCTTTAACCGGGAAAGGCATGAAGTAAAAAATAGTCCTCTGTCCATACGGAAAGTTTAACCTCGGCTCTGATATGAAAAAGTCACAGAGCGCAGAAATAAAATAAATACCGACGCACAACAAATGCGTCATAAAATGATGAGGCGATATCTCGGAAACCGAGCCAGCCCGACCAAGTAACTGATCTCATCACAGACAGTATAATCCCAAATCAAATTTTAGATATACCGTTTCACAAGATAAGGAGTGTTTTTCTCTTGCATCGGAAAACTGTGAAATTTTCCCTGAAAGTAACACTTTTGGCTGAGCATTCTATTATTTCTCGGAGCACCATGATCCGAAGATTTTTGGTTGGAAAATGTCTATCCCTATGAATCTCAGCAGTTTGACCCTTTCAAGTGCATTAGGAGATGTGTTCATACTTTTTTGATGCGTTCGTATTTAATCACACGAGCGAGAAGTAAGCGCTTTCATCGCAAAGTGAACTCCAGATGTTTTCGTTGATTACCGGCCGCCACATTGGTGGACTTTGTAAAGCTGCGTTAAACGCTTCCACAAATAACTCAGAAACGATGAACCGCACAGACCTGAGAATTGCAGAGGTGGTTAAAAGATTTGTTTCCTACAAAATTCCAAAGTTCTTGGCCTTTTTTTTCGTTCAACGATTTCGAATTTATTTTCTTGTTGCGTGATAGTGTAAACAATACGAGAGAGCGAAATGAGAAACAGACTATCATACCGCACATCTTCATTCTTCCATTCGCGCATAGCACAATTATTGCGCTTTTGACCTCAATCCGGCCCTTGCGTTTCAAAGAAAAATGTGTTCTTCTGCCTCGTTCGTTCGCTTCAGGCTCACTCATTGCGGTAACAATAAAATTCAGGTATGGTAAGCATGAAAACCCGTCGAGTG
This sequence comes from Montipora capricornis, assembly GCF_036669925.1. Lineage (NCBI taxonomy): Eukaryota > Metazoa > Cnidaria > Anthozoa > Scleractinia > Acroporidae > Montipora > Montipora capricornis. The sequence continues at coordinate 49,208,490 of NC_090888.1, forward strand.
ACCCTTTTTATATCTAAGTGACAAAGAATAATCAATTATCCCACCCTCTGTAATCAGGACACCTTCAGGCCCGGATCAACTCATTAGTGCGCGTCTGTCATGCTTGACTTTTGTGCCGAAGCATCAGCTGGAATGCTCGTAAGATTAGAAATACCACAAGCTTGATATTATTATGTCACAAACCCGTTTATTGTGTTGGCAGTACTTTGAAGGTAAGCGTCACTTGACCACTCGCAGAAACAGCTAACAGCTTCAGAGTTATGGGTCGCATTAATGGTAGCTGTTAAGAACAATTACGAGTAGACTAAGGCAATTGAGTAAATTTACCAAATTCTCAAACGAATCAACTCTCTCCCTACCAGATGAAACAAAATCACCTTAGTAATCTGGATTTCCAAATGCACAACAGCCTGTTAGCAATTCCCTTATTAGTAATGTGAAATAGTAATAGGCTATTTCTCCTCCGTTATTTTACTTTTTTTAGTAATCATCTTTTTACTTTTACTTAAATGTGTCCCTTTTCTTTCAGATATGCATGTGGACTCTCACAGAAACTTACCAAAACGTCGGAATTCATAAGACATCCACGTTTACGATTATCCAGGGAACTAACGGATCTTCAACAGGTTTTATTGAATATCGCAACGAAAGGTAGAAACTTGAAATAAACATTATAAAAATGTTCACTTGCTCTCGGGTTTTAAAGTATTTGAAACAGCTCAAGCCTTTGAGCATTTACCATCGGAACCATGCTTTTATAACATACCAAGAGTATTCTTTGCAGACCTTCCCACGCTTCCTACAGTGAATATGACCATTAGAGTCTCACTGGTGTGACGGGGTCTACTGCGAATTCTCTTTTTCAACTCTCAGAGTTTTTTAATACTATGCACTGTCATGGAAGGAAGGAAAAGGAAAGGAAAGGAACTTCATTTAAGTGTGTAGTCGTTGTAGCGCTGAAGCACTAATTGGGGACACTGTAAATTGAAATTAACAATTAAAACAAATCGAGTCAAATGTTGGTTTTTGAGGAGAGGGGAAACCGGAGTACCCGGGGGAAACCTCTCGGTGCAGAGTAGAGAACCAACAAATTCAACCCACATATGACGCCGAGTCTGGGAATCGAACCCGGGCCACATTGGTGGGAGGCGAGTTCTCTCGGCACTGCGCCATCCCTACACCCCGAGTCCTGCCCTCTTCATTAATAGGGAAATCGTTGCTGACGTCACTGTTGACTCTTTGTAAAATGCGTATATCTAACTGCGAAATGAAGCAAGTTAAGATTTTGGGATGATCGCATCGCAGCTATGGCAGTCGTGTAGGATACTTCAGCAGTAGCGTATTTCCAAAATCTGCACATCCGTTGTCCAGCACAAAAAACTTCCCTTTGAAGACGTGAACTTAAGATATCACACTAAGCAGGACAAATTAGTTGGCTTATCGTGATATCAAACTAGGGTCGATCTAAAACTAAGAAGTCAACCAGTTAGTATCCTGTGTGATTCTGATTATTTGACGTGCAAGATTCTGGAGCTATAAGCTAACAGGGAAGTTTGTAATTATTATCGTAACCTTCATCATTTTATTAAATCAGTAACACGACTATCTCCAGGAACCGAAACATCTTGATCAAAAATCTCCGTTTTAAATTCTTACCACATTAATATGTAGTCTTCTTTTTAAGTCCCAAAGCACTTTTACTTTTTCATTCCCGAGGACGCCTTCGGGTTTATGTTGAAACCATTTTTCTGTGTTTTGTGAATAATACTTTTCACATAGTTTCGAATGCACTATCCTGATGAAGTAATTGTGTCTAACTCTAATATTATTTATTAATTTCTACCATTGAGGTAAACTAGTAGTACTATTATTATTATTATTATTATTATTATTATTATTATTATTATTATTATTATTATTATTAGTAGTAGTAGTAGTAGTAGTAGTAGTAGTAGTAGTAGTAGTAGTAGTAGTAATAGTAGTATCGTTAGAGATTTTGACAACGACCAGTTAACAATAAATGAAAATTTTCAGGACTTTTAATGAATGGACCAACATAGTTTACCTGGTTTGTGACCGAAACAGGAAGAGCGCCAATTCAGCCTCCTTCAGAGTGATCACCGAAGACAATGGTAAAAGCCAAAGGGTAGGTAAAGTTTGATACGCCAGGACTGATTTTAACTTTCTGTTTATATGGCGCGAGAGAAAAAATAGAAGAGAGTAAAAGTCAATATACAGAGAAAGAATAAATATTTTTGGCTTTTTGAAATACTCGCTTGCAACAGTCAAAGAGTTGATTTCAAATAAGCAACATGAAAAACTTGCTAGAACATGTTGCATCAACATTTCAAATTTAGCGCTAGCGGGCCTTACTGTGGAATAGCACCCGCTAAATTAGCCAATCATAGCGCGCGCTCTATTTCAGGGCTATAATGAAAATCTGTGATGCCACGTTTCCCCTCAAATTTTGTAGGATTTTCGTTGCCATGTGCTAGTATTACTCCAAATTTGCTGATGTAAAACCTATGATACAACTGGCTGCCGGTACAAATTAAAGCCGGGTACAATTAGCCCGAAAAATACTTTGTGGAAACGACACGAGGAAGAGCTTCGATCTAGACTCATACACTGTAACTCCTGATCAGTGTTCTGATGTAATTCGTGAACCTGAAATCCCCGAATCCGCGGAGGGCTTATCGCCTTTACTGCGGGAGGTGTACCTATTCCCTCACCACAACCACCTTCGCCGAAAGAGACTGAAGTGGAGTAAGCTACTTCATCAATCAGCACTTCAATAGAGAACTAAGAAGTTAAAGCCACCAAGAAACCTCAAGATTCAGTCTCACTGCACGTCCGAACATAAACCTCCATCTCCCTCACCTTAGAAACCAGTGCGAACATACTCTTCAAAAATTTGCCGGGAAACCTCGCCAACTATTTTATTGAACCTCCGAACAGCGTTTGCGTATTTTTTACGACTGATTTTTAGTTTTAGGGAGGTTTTTTATTATGATTTCAGAAAAATGGTATATTTATTATATCTCAGTAATAGTATACGTTTCCTCGAAAAGATTTTGTGCGATTGCCGTTGATTTCTCCTCGGGCGTTTTGCTGTGCTGATCTATTAGAAACCGTAGAGTTATGGTTTAGTTTTCCTTATCGCTCCCAACTACATGTCGTCCTTTGGACACATCGGAGCGCGAAAACACGGTATTGTGTAATAGTGCCACAAGGGTAATGCGGAGAAAACAGAACTGAATTTCATAACGCGTTTGTTCTTTGTAAACCTTCTTTTCTTTTGATGCGGTAGTATAAAATACTCTTCAAATACTGAGATGAGTTGTTGAGTTCATATTTAGTGAGAATAGCCTTCAGCCGCACGCAGTAAATTTCATTCGGTTCAATTGGCTGGACTTTTAAATGGAAACTTAACTCCACTCTTTACTCAGCTTTTAATGGTATAAGAGACACACCGTCTACTTTCGGGTTTAAGATTTCTTTCATCACACACCTTCTCAGAATTTAAGCAATACAAAGATTAGCGATGCAAAAATAGTAAACATTGCAAAAATGATGATGATGACGATGGTCACGATTAAATGTGTCATATAGTATTATGGAGAATTTTCCTGAACAGATTTTTTAATTCTTCTTTTAACTTAAGATATTCAAGCTTCGTCATAACTGCGCCTGCGGTGATGGCTGTCCACTATTGAATAGTAAGTGAAACGATAGCTCTTGGTATTTCGCGTAATTTAACGAATTTTACAAAAGGCTTAGCGCTTAGTCTTGCCCAAAGCGATTAAACTTATTTCGTCAACATACACTGCTCAGCGAGCTTATAGTGTTCTTTATAAGCTGACGAATTTAAACTTAGCCGCAATAAATCATTCTTTCTCCTTACCCCCCAAAAACGTTTTTTTTGGTGATTTTCTTCCATTACTGAAATTAAAATACTTCTTCCGATATTTCC
>NC_090888.1:49217462-49244962 GCF_036669925.1 Montipora capricornis
ACAGCTCAGTTTGAGCGTGAGCTCTCAAAAGAGAATGCCATATTTCTATCTTCTTTTTCCACAAATAAGAAAAGCCACTGTTTTTTGCATTGCCAGTAGTTGGGTAAGGAAGCTTTTTGGTAGTCACAGTCACTTAGAAAAGATAAAGTAAATTTGTCATAATGCTTCCTGCACATAATATTAAACATTATAGCCATCTGAGCCATGACAGACATGTACAGTTCTAAGTCACCAGTCCTAAATATTGGGTACTGGAAATACACCAGTGGAATGAGATCTTCAAGTAAAAATAGCGTTGAAACAAACTCGTAACTCCTGCATAGACCAACCTTGTTGAGCACCTTTTCACGTACCATTAGCCAACCCAGTAAAGCTGCAGTCACACACAGAGATGATTGGTATGGCTTAGGCCTGTTTGGTAGAATTCCCCCAAACAAATAAAAAAAGTTTATTTAAAAAATGTTTAAATATAAGAACAGTATCCTCTACTGCATTCAGAGAAACATGAAACTGCCCTTGTTCTGGAATAATTGATCCATATATGTTCCACTGCAATTGTTTGCAATTAGTTTTTTTTGGGTAATACCATCCAGGCGAGTCTGCTGGGAAGGGCAATAGATATTTCTGTCGGTACATTTGGATGTTGGGATATTTTGTCAAGAAGTGATCTATAGATTCCTTGTAGTGTTTCAGGCTTTTTAAGTCTTGCTCCCATTCCTCCAAAAGCTGGCATGTTTGTAGAGTTTCAAGATCTTCATTAATTGGCTGATTGTATACCCTGGGAAACATACAAAAAAATCTTAAAATAGCATTGCAGGTTCAAAAGGTGTTGTGGATATGAATGTGTAAAAATAGTAGAATATTTTTACAATTTGATACATGTAATTCTTAATTGGTGTAAATAAAATATGTAATACATGTTCATTCATCCACAATGAAAAGTACAACCATAATCTTTTGTAGAAAACCCCGTCAATTTGCATTTTTTTCTTAGTTTTTTTCAAAATGGCTGTTAATGAACCCTTTTTCATGAATAACAATCGAAGAGGTCAAGAGTCCACTCTACAATGGTTTTTATTGTATGTGTTAATGTTTTTTGTGTAATTTTCCGATCCATTACTTTTTTTTCAAATATGTTAGTTTTTCTTTTTTTCGTGCTATTTTTCTTTTCAATTTGGATCTTTTGTTACTTTTGTCACACTCTGATCCCTCTGGCTTGCAACACGCATTACTTCTGTAATCAACAATGAATTTCAGTATTTGCTCTCTTAATGTGAGAGGACTGGGGGACAGCTTGAAGAGACGAGAAGTTTTTAATTGGCTAAGAAAGAAAAAATATTCAATCTATATGCTCCAAGAAGTGCACTGTTCTGAAAAAAGCAATCCCATGTGGTCTGCAGAATGGGGATATAGAACCATCTTTAGTGGCCTTGCCAGTAATCAGAGCGGAGTCGCTGTCCTATTTAATAACACCTTCGATTTTAAAATTAAAAAATCCTTCTCGGATCCAAACGGTAGGTACATTATTTGGGACATTGAGACAGATAAAAAGTATACTACTTTAGCCACATTATACGCGCCAAATGACGACGATCCAAGCTTCTTTGAAACTTTCTTCGCTCATTTGCTTGATTTTGAGTGCGACGATATTATCCTTGGTGGAGATTTTAACCTTGTTTTAGATGTAACCGCAGACAAGAAAGGTGGGAACCCTAAAACTCATAGTAAATGCTTTGAAATTATTAGACAGTTTGTTACAGAACTCGATCTTCTAGATGCGTGGAGAGTCTTAAATCCGGATAGTCGTCTATTCACTTGGAGCCGAAAAAAACCTGAAATTTCATGCCGACTAGATTTTTTCCTCATAAGCCAAAGTCTCATGTATAATGTTACGAGTGCTAGTATTTCTGTCGGTTATAAAACAGATCATTCACTAATAGACATCAAAATAGCTTTACATTCCAATCCAAGAGGTCCGGGTTTCTGGAAACTTAACACGTCCTTTCTGAATGAAAATGATTATATGGGCCAAATTCAAGTAGTTATTAAAGAAACTCACGAGGAATATCGACATGATAAAACTATGAACGACGCCTTGTTGTGGGAGATGATTAAACTCAAAATTAGAGAGCATTCGATAAAGGCATCATAAGCAAGGAACCATCTCTCAACTAAAGCAAGCGGATGAGAGTTTTGTAACAACAGACAAGGAAATATTATATCAGTGCGAAACTTTTTACAGAGATCTCTAACGATCTAAAATTGACACTTGTGATGATAAATATGATCATATTTTTTTTGAAGAATCAACACATAAGAAACTAAACCAAGACGAGAAGGATGTTTGTGAGGGCCCCTTGACGAAAGAGGAATGTTTAAAGGCACTTAACGAAATGGAATGCAATAAAACACCGGGCTCCGATGGTTTACCGGCCGAATTTTATAGAATCTTTTGGAACGACATTTCTGACCACCTGCTCAACTCCTTTCACTATGCTTATCTCCGTGGGCAATTGTCCGTATCTCAAAAACGAGGCATTATTAAACTTATCCCCAAAAAGGACACTGAACTTTACTTTGTCAAAAATTGGCGTCCAATATCTTTGTTAAATTGTGATTATAAAATAGCGGCCAAGGGTATCTCCATTCGTCTGAAACGTGTTCTTCCTAAACTTATTGACAACGATCAGACTGGTTTTCTTAAAGGCAGATTTATTGGAGAAAATATTAGACTAATCGATGCCACTATTAACTACACAAGCTTTAAAAACATTCCTGGACTATTGCTATTCCTTGATTTCGAAAAGGCTTTTGACACAGTTGAGTGGTCGTTCATACAAAAAACTTTTCGACAGTTTAACTTTGGCCCGACCATTATCAACTGGATTAAAATCTTTTATAATAGCACAGAAAGCTGTATTTTGAATAATGGCTGGTCTAGTGATATTTTCAAACTCGAAAGAGGGGTTAGACAAGGCTGCCCTCTCTCGCCTTATTTGTTTATCCTTTGTGTGGAGGTTCTAGCGGAAGCAGTAAGAAAAAATAACGAGATCAAAGGAATAACAGTGAACGGTCGGGAAATAAAAATTAGCCAGTACGCTGACGACACCACTCTCATTTTAGATGGATCACAACAATCTTTCACTACCTCTCTAAAGACATTAGAATTTTTCAGTGAAGTATCTGGCCTCCGTTTAAACCGTAAAAAAACGGAAGCCTTTTGGATTGGTGGTAAAGCAAATAGCGAGGAGAAACTTTGCCCTGAAATCGAGCTGAAATGGATTAGGGACAAGGTAAAGACTTTGGGTGTATGGTTGTCAACTGACCCGGTAATAACGATGAAAGAAAACTATAACGAAAAGTTAACAAAACTTAAGGCAACTTTGGGCTGTTGGGAGTTGCGTCGACTTAGTTTACTTGGTAAAATAACTGTATTAAAAAGTTTAATAATCTCGCAACTTGTTTATATTCTTTCACCTTTGCCAACAGATCAAAGAGTAGTTAACGAAGTTAATAATCTTTGTTACAATTTTCTGTGGGACGGCAAAGGTGACAAAATTAAGCGTGATACTATGATTAGTGATTATAAACAGGGTGGACTAAAGATGGTTGATGTAAAGATTTTTAGCAAGGCTTTGAAGGCAACTTGGATTAAGAAATACCTCGACCAAAATAACCAGACAAAATTGAAACTTTTTTTTGACCTGCAACTGCAAGATCTCGGTGGTGCTACCTTTTTTAGGGGTAATCTAAATCAAAAAGATTTGTTAAAAGTTGGAAAAGTATCGGACGTTTTCCTGCAAGAAATACTACAAATTTGGTCAGAAGTTACTTTTGAAGATTGCATGTCCTCTGTCACCCAGCTACGGTCACAGCCTCTTTGGTTCAATTCTCTTGTACGAGTCGAAAATAAACCAATATACTACGCACTATGGGCTACTAAGGGAATTCAGGTTGTCAGCGATTTAATGTTTAATGAGTCTACTTTTTTATCTTTCTCAGAATTTAAAGACCGTTATAGATTTAAACCAAGTTTTCTGTCTTTTCTTGGAGTCATCTCGGCTATAAAGTAGTTGTGGGAAACAACCAATGGGAAAAACCTAAGCGAAGTTTCGGACTAAAATACGTTTAGTGAAAAAGTTCTGATGGCAAATAAACCAAACAGAATAGTGTACCAAAAGCTTGTGGAAAAAAAAAGAAAACAGCCCTTGAATAGTCAGATGAAGTGGTTAGCAGACTGCCTAATTGAACCAAACGAAACTGTGGACTGGGTCGCCGTGTATCGAAAACCCTTCGAATGTACCAAAATCTCTAACCTTCTAGTATTTCAATTTAAGCTGTTTCACAGGCGATTAGCCACCAATAATTTTCTGAAAAAAATAAACTTTATTGATAACGATCTCTGCAGTTTCTGTCAACGGGACTGTAACGTCCCTTTTCTGGGGAGCTTTTAAGGAATGGCTGATTCGTGACAAAGCTCTTCCTACGCTAGACTTGTCACCATCATTAGTTGTTGGTCTAAAGCCTCAATTAACTCAAAACAAGAATCACTACTTTTTCTTTTTGGTCGCGAGGTATTACATTTGGACCTGTAGAACACGCAGTCATTATCCTAAAATAGAAGGCTTCCACCCATTCCTCTCACATTACAGTCCTACGACTTGTAATTGAAAGAACCTAATTACTGTTTGTGTTGCAAAGGGCTTTGGTGTTTTTTTATTTTATTTTATTTATTTATTTATTTTTTATTTTTTTTTTGTATTGTATGGTGTAAATTAATACCTTTGGTTTGTTAAGTAGGTAGTAAGTATCGTAAGTATCGTAAGTATTGTAAGTATTGTAAAAAAAAAAAAAAAAAAAGGAAGATATATATCATGTGCTAATAATCATGAAAATGCATCGTTTTACTTGTGAGTGAACACTTGTGAGTGAACCTCAATTTTGAAAGAAGCCTACTACTGATATACCTTAAATTTTTCACCAGTTTGTGGAAATTGCCAGGATTTAAATTTATCATTTCAACTGGAAGCTGTCCAATGAAATGGCTCGTCATGTCTTGCAACCCTTTGGTAGTTAAGCTTTACAACGGCATCAACCTCTGTTCCCCCAAGACAACAGTTTTCTTCTCCCCTGATGGTTACGGTGACTTGTCGGTGTGGGCTTACATAGTTCTTTTTTATTGCAGGGATTCTTGGATGTATGTCCACCATGGAAGACGCCATGTGGGCTACCATTGTCTCTTTGAGGTCAGAAGGGACATGCTTAGTGTGGATATTATGATAATCATCCAAGAAGTTGACCATGAAGTAGTCATGTTGAAAGCCAAAAAAGATTTTAATCCATGACATTAAAACTACACTGAATAATTATTTTTATTATTTGTTTGAAAAGATCATAATACTGTATTTTATGTCTAAAGTACAAAGTTCTTACATTGTATGGTGTAAACTTGTTTTTTGCATGTGGTAGCATTACTTACTGCAAGAGCATGTTGTATTTGCTCAGAAACGTCAACATTCTGGTCTTTGGACATGGTTTCTTCATGTTGTGTACTGTCCTTGGATCCACTGGGTATCCTAAAACTGGTCCAGGTGATAAGCCCTGTAAGGACAGTCCACTAAGGGATGAATAAATTCCACTGTCCTTTTGAAGTTGACATGTCTTCTGTGACCTGAAATTTAAATTTAAAAAAAAATTATAACCGTTCCACTAACTGGCACAGTATTGCAGTCTGTATTACTGTCATAACAAGTCATGTTTACAATAATCCAATCACTATACAGTTTGATATTGTAAATAACAAAAAGCACCATTGAGTTGTATCAGTTTGGTTAACTAGACCCATTATTTAAGTAACAATTCTGCATTTATCCATAAAAGCCCAAAAATAAACTAAAAAGTTGAATACAAATCTGAAGTATGCCAAAATGTGTGATAGTGACACTGTTCGTTGTCTTTGCAGGGACTCCCTCTCTTGGGATGTTTTTTAACTCAGCAGCAGGTCAAATAGTCCTGAGAAGTTTTTTTCACATAATTCTCTCATTACTGTTGGATCATACAGGGGTACTTGTGGCTGGGTCTCATAATAGTGGAACATAGCAGTTTGACACTCGCTAACCAACTGCATAGTCAAATGTAAATTTTGGAAATTGTAATGTACATACAATTGATTATAAAGTTAAGAGTTAACAATACCTCTCGATCTTGAAACTACAATAACTTCTGTAGTTATATTTTTTTGCAATGTACATTCTTTTTGGAAGTAATCTTATACCTGAAGTAGTTTCCTCGCAGGGTTGTCTCGCTGTCACTGATGTGATTCTTTGATGCTATATTGACCTACAAATAAAAGATCAATACGATTTTTTTTAGGTATTCATGTCTGTCTCCTTGTAATCATTCCTTTTAGTTAGTGTATGAAATCTTTTCGTTATTATTATTGTTATCATATATTTTCTTATTTCTTTTTTATTTTTTATTATTTTTATTTTATTATACCTGTCTATTTCCACACGATTCTGTAGAGATTTTATTGGCTACAGGCAAATAAGAGGTTTCAGTCTGTCTCTGAAAGTAAAAGATGCAAAAAAACATGACATCACAAGATTGTGGTTTGTAAAAGTTATTTGATGAGGAAGAATATTTTCCTGTTACTGTTCATTAAATCTGTGGGATTTGCCTGCACTTTGGCATTTGAGAAGAAAATGTGTATGCATTTTAATAGGCCTTCTCCCTTGCAATTTAAATTGAACATTAAAAAACATGTAGCTCATTCAATCAATACCTTTTTCGGAGGACTATAATCCTGTTCATTTTTGAACAGCTCGTCTGCGGATTTCCTGCAGTTTGTGCACCATCTGACACCAGGACGGTAGCCACGCACTGTTTGCCCGATCTGATCGAATATTTTGTAGAATCTCTCCGGTATGTTTTGATGATGAAGCTCCTTTGAGTGCACAGGAAGTGGACATGCACAGAATTTATTTGATTCGCGGTAAATTCTGGTCCAGTGTAGGGTGCATGCCCAAGCATCCGTCGTACCACCAACGTACCTCGCTATTGCAGTATTCCTATTTTCCCTTTGCATTCTTCTCCTGTTCTGGGTTTTTAATGAAACCAGCATGTTCGCCCACCGGAACTTCCCTTCAACCACACGCACATAAACAACACAACCCGCGCGAGCAGCATTTTCGCGGAGAGAAGCCCAACTTCGTAGTCAGTTTTCTACAAGTGTTCAGAAATGAAACTATGGTGTTCAAGAGATATTTTGTGTGACTTTTTCTGGACAGTCTTCAGAGTAAAGTCCAAGCTTATCCTTGCAAAATGGGTCTTATCCCAGGTGGACAACCTCGGCGCTTTTCAATTTGTTTAAAAATGCCGCCATCTTACGTAGATGTTGCTATGGATTCATGTTGTCTTTCCCAGTCTCTCACGCGCGAGCTTGTGACATGCGCAGTTATTTTTCACCGCTGTCACCTAAAAACGAAAAGCATCGACTGTCAAGATCTTTTGACGTAGCATGGCTGTGTAGCCGCGTCGAGCCACAGAAAGAGCGCGAAAAATTAAGCCTCGTTCACGTGTGTGTGTGTGTGTGTGTGAGTGTGTGACCTTGCTTGAGCCTGCGATCCAATCAACAACCAGTCCCGTGTCAGCGGTCAACTTCAAAAAACACATGACCTCGATAAGGTTCAACTTGAGCCCGCGATATGGTCACGTGATACTGGTCAGGAGATACCTTGTTTTGACAGCTGTCAATTGACCATATCACTGATGTCCAATATCAAAGATGTATGCCCTAAATTAGCTACAGTGTCCAATGGAGTATTGCCTCCTCGATGAGCTCTAAATTTGAGCCCGTGATATGGTTACGTGTACTGGTCACATTGGCATACATAAAGGGTCGGACGTACGTACGGACGTTCATGACGTCATGGCTATAAAACCAGATTTTTTCACATCGATAAGTTACCATATTTTCTTAACTATGGTGCTCCGTGCGCGCGGAGCTCCGCTATTATCTAAGGGCAAAATACTGAGGGCCCATTTGAGGGCAGCATGAGCCACACTAACAACTGATACCCTCTTCTCATCTAACAGGTGTGATAAATGCAAGAGAGTCTAAACGTTTTTCTTTTAGTGGTCATTATCATTGACCTAATTAACTTAACTGTCTTTTTTGACTTACTTTGTATCCCGTGGCCGTGTTTGTTTTTTATGTGGTAATTAGAATTTTGGTGTAAGCCCCCCGTGATGAGCTCATTCAGCTCTTGGGGCAAACATGTATATAAATATGTTTAAATAAAAAAAAAATAAAAAAAATGCAAGGCTAAATGAGCTATCAGACGACGGAGCATGGTAGCTCGACAAGCTCCTGTTAAGGAAAAAGAAAAAAAGGTTTCCTTATGTGTTTTGGCACAGTCCCTTTTGCTCTTGAGTGTAAACAGTGTTTGACAATATGGGCTTCAGTAAGGCAACGGATTCAGAACCCCACACAGGCTACTGAGGCAAAACATGCGGAAGAAAAGAACAACAAGCAACTGACAAATCGAGGAAATTATAGGTAAAAACCGTGGACTGCTATGATTCTCGTGCTTGAAGCATACCGACAAAAAGAAAAAAATATACAATCGACTCGTCGTCGGCTGTATTATTACAAAACATCTCAACATGAGTGAGCACTAGAGTAATCTATACTCTTAAATTCATAATCCTCAAGTAAAGCGTCTGCCCATCGGCACGCAACGTCACTACAAATGCAATTCATTATACCCTCGGCCCAACATAACGGTCAAGACGTATCATTGATGGCCCATCGGCAACAGTACCTCAAACAATTCATTGTGCCCACCTCACTAACACAACAGTCAATACTTATAACTGATGGCCCATCGACAACAGCACATCAAACGCACTTCAATGTGCTCTCAGCACTAACATACTGTCTAAACATGTTTAATCATTGACTGTCCATCGGCAATAGCACTAGCTCATTGTGCCCTTGGCACCAAGAAAACAGTCACAAAAACTCTTACTAATTGGCCATTGATTCAGAAAACGGCAACAGCACTACGATGCAAATCAAAGCGCCTCCGGCGTTAACTATCAAGCAAACTGTAAATCGGTTATGGCAGAGGCTCTAAAAAGCTACGACTGAAAACAAAACCTTAACTTAACTGACGCTATTCTAACAGCAGGGTGCAGGGATGCCGCAGTGGTGAGAGTACTCGCCTTCCACCAATGTGGCCCTGGTTCGATTCCCAGACTCGGCGTCATATGTGGGTTGACTTTGTTGGTTCTCCACTCTGCATCGCGAGGTTTTCTCCGGGCACTCCGGTTTCCTCTCTCCACAAAAACCAAGATTTGACTTGATTTGCTTTCATTGTTAATTTCAGTTTACAGTGTCCCCAATTGGTGCTCCAGCGCTAGAACGACTAGACACTTAAATAAATTTCCTTTTCCTTCCTTTTTTTGCAACAATGAATCCGCTCCAACTGGCGTCAACGCCAGCTGTACCGTATTCCAAAAACAAGACAAAAAACACGGAGTTTTAGCATTGTAACAAGAGGCAAAACAATCCAAAGAGCTATGACCCCACAAGAGGTCCAAGGTATCTAAAACACTTAGAGGTAATTTGCCAATCATCGCAATCCCTGACTTCACTAACGACTTGAGCATTTAAATCTCTCCAAATGGGAATCCAATTATTAAACTGATGCAAATCGATATTATGCTGAAAACAGAATGAAAATATGTTATAAGCCAAGTTCTGTAAAGGTAGCTTCACACTACCAGCATCCACAATTCTGGCGGTAGCCTAATTGTCCGTAAACCCTTAAACGCGAGCTTCAAAGAGTTCCCCTCAAAGGCTTGCAAACTGAGAGTTCGCGATGAGTCGAACTAAATAAACGATCTTTCCTGTTCCGCGAACATAATATATGACTTAACAATCTGCTCGCCACCCTAGATAAGGGCTACGCAAGCATACTGCTGACAACGGGAATAAACAATTTTGCTGTGAGAGAGAATTGGCTTGAACAACTGCCTCGTATGTAGGACTGTTAGGTTTTCACGCCAGAAACTAACTTCCGCAAGACAAAAACCGTCTAGGTTAAATACTGTATCACAGCAAGGAGAAGCTGCAATGGATATCTGACAGTTTCTAGTCATGATACTAGTAGCCAATCTATTTACGACAGGACTCATTGACATAATAGAACCGATTGAAACCGACAAAAGACAACAATCGATAACGATCAAAATTAATAGCGAAACCACCAGCTTGAAAATATTCCAAGGCTTTCTAGTAACCTCATATGATGAACCTAAACTTGTAGAGATGCTGATTAATCAGACTTAAATAAAGAACGAGCCTTTTCTTGCCGCATGGTTGAATGGATACTGACAAATGATTAATATTAACGCGTTCCAAACTAAAATGTGTATTACGATTTAGATAAAATCTGTGTATAACTGAAAAAAGCGCCGAAAATTTATGCAATTCCTCGGAATCATGGAAAATGCAAGGATTAAAATTGTAATTCCGTGGATTTACAAACAAAGAACATGCACATTTTTTTATTTGGTTAATTACGCTAGATTCGATCAAGGCTAGCTGCCTCTTTCTCCCAAAACAAATACAGGGAACCTGAAGTGGAAGAACCTCCGAAACCTATTTCTTCACACCCCTATAACGGAAATTTTCCCTGAATTATCAAGGGTAAGAAATTCTGAACCCATTTCTGTACAGGCACTATAAGGGACAGTTGCTCTGAATCATCAGGGGTCAGAAATTCTGAACCCATTTCTGTACAGGAACTCAATAACGGACAGTTGCTCTGAATTATCAGGGGTCAGAAATTCTGAACCCATTTCTGTACAGGAACTCAATAACGGACAGTTGCTCTGAATTATCAGGGGTCAGAAATTCTGAACCCATTTCATGTACATGCACTCAATAAAGGACAGTTGCTCTGAATTATCGGGGGTCAGAAATTCTGAACCCATTTCTGTACAGGCACTATCAAGGACAGTTGCTCTGAATTATCAGGGGTCAGAAATTCTGAACCCATTTTCTATATAGGCACCCAATAAAGGACAGTTGCTCTGAATTATCAGGGGCAGAAATTCTGAACCCATTTCTGTACAGGCACTGTAAAGGACAGTTGCTCTGAGTTATCAGGGGTCAGAAATTTTGAACCTGTATTTCTTTACACCAATGCACGAAGGCCAGCTCCTTTTAACTGACAAGGGGCTGCAAATTTTGCACCACATCAGTACAGTGGCAATAATGGGAAAAACGTTAAAGGATTGACAGTTGCGTAAGAAGTTTAAATCCAACTCGGCTTTGCGAGACCTGATCGAGATCTTCTCAAGTTTTCGTAGATCAACAATGTTGATGTGATCATGATACTTTACCGCTATGTCGTGAATGATGTTACCAAAGGATCTTGATATCAGCAGGCAAGTCAGAAATTTAAAGAAAACGACAAAACGTTTAAGATTACAAGACATGTTTTGACAGAAACTTCTGTCATCTTCAGTTAATTAATGTACAAAGCGTTAAGTTGAATTTACAAGTAGGAAAAAGTCCTAATTATGCCAGTAAGAACGGAAAACTTGAGAAGATCTCGATCAAGTCTCGCAAAGCCGAGTTGGATTTAAACTTCTTACGCAAGTGGCAATAATAAAGTTAATATTATTACTACAAACACAACGACGTTTTCTCAATACCCATTCTTTCTTTCAAACTTTATTTAAAAAAAGTAGTGTCAACACTTATTTTATGAGTGCTCAATCTCACTTCAGTACAATAAATAATAATAATAATAATAATAATAATATTATTATTATTATTATTATTATTATTATTATTGTTAATTCAAAAAGATAAAATAAAATACATGCTAGTTATGCAACGCTTTCGAGAGGTATACCATGCAATATCACAGAAATCACTTGTATTTTCTTGGTATTATTACATGTATACACGACCCATATACCAAGAAAATACAAGTGACGAGTGGGATATTGCACGGTATACCACTCAAAAGTGTTGCATAACTATTCTATACCATGCCATAGAAAATACAGTGGCCAGCAAGCCACGATGGGAGGGTTGGGTGTGATACCATTAAATTGGACTGATCGATGGGAAGGTTCGGTGGAATACTGATGAATATACAACAGTTTTCCTGCAATCTGATGTGCTGTATTTTCTATGGCATGGTATAAAACAAATTACTTCTTGCTTAATAGAAAAGTATCACATATTATTTTAACTACTCAAGTTGAAAATGTTTTTTTCCCTAATATTTTCAAGGAGGTGCCGCCTCATGTCTTCTGTAGTATGCTTATTTATTGACACAGACGGTCTCTTCAGCCGCACAGCTGCAAGCATTCCATTTCCTGAAAGTAAAACAACATAGCATTGCACTAAAATGTAACAATGGACTAGAGGGTCAGAGTGTGCAACGGATCTTCCACCAGAAAGTGGTGATGTCTTAAAAAGGGCTCGTATTAAACTTTTCCAGGGTGCAGTTATACTCCTTGTGTTTCATATTTCATTGGTAAGGTGAATTAAAAATGAGTACATGTATGATTAATGGTATGTACATGTAAATGTTTGTTTCTAAAACGAAAACGATCAAGTCAATAATTGATATCGATCACTAATAAACAAAAAGATAAATGCATCATGTGTTCTGCCCCCTCCCCCAAGAAAGAAAGAAAAAAAGAAAGGAAGAAAGAAAGGAAGAAAGAACGAGCGGCACCGAACCGTTAGTGCGAAGTCCTGCACGTACGAGCCCGTAAGGTGAACACAGGAAGTGGCCTTGGTCCGGAGCGCTGATCAACGGGATTTGATTCAACATCATTTGCCTATCTTAAAAGCAAAGGAAACTAAAAGCGACAAAGGCACATTTAGTGATTTAATTGCCATAAACGTGCTTGTTGTTGTAAAGTAGGCAGGTAGATTCCCTCCAGATAAAATAGAAGCCTCAAAATAGACCAAAACTTCTGTTTCATACGTAGCGAAAATTCTATACCTTTCACAAAATTGTTGCGCAGCCCGTACGTCTGCCCGTACAATGTGCACTTCCACAGCAAAGCGACATCAAAATGACGGAATGACCCGCTAAGAACGAGACACGCCACTTACCATTCTCTCACCGTCGACGATTTCGGATATCGACCTTAGCCTATCTTTAGGGGAGTAGGTCAGCGCCATTTCCCAGTTTGTTCTCAAAAGACCAGCAGACTCACCTACCCCTAGATGAAATATTTCGAGATACTTACCCACCACTACGCGTGGTCTAACAAAGAATTTAAGGAATTTTCAACCTCTTTCGCGTCAAGTAAGGCATCACATTGTGTCCGACCCCTTGGAATATTGACATCTGACACAGGATTTTTTATCAGGAAATATTGTGTTGCTTACTTGACGGATGATGCCCCATTTTAAACTTAATAGTCTCCGTCCTTCGGACTTCGCACTAAAAGGGTAACATGGGAAAACAAGGCCAGAGATCACGAAAACATGTAAACCATCTTGTCATGGAAAATGAAAGTAAGATAATTTAATTACCATTTGCACTGCCAATATCAAGGATGAGGTCACCCTCTTTTGAAAATGTCTCAGAGACTCGTAGAGTTCTCTTGGCTGACATGAACCATTTCTGGTGACCTCGATAACATTACTGGCAGCTCTTGACACGTGCCTTCCAGTCAACTTAACTTGCTGTAGGAAACGGCCCAGTGAAAGGTTCAACAAAGCAGAGTATGACATAACCATGGCAACACTTTTAGCTTCAGTCTCTTTTGGTTGTAAAAATCTCAATTTCCTCAGGCAAGACAGATAGTCCTGCTCAAAACAAACGTAGAGCCTATATTGCCGTAGGTCTTCAAATCAACTCATTGAGTGTGACTAATGACTTTGTCTTGCTAAGACAAAAAGTAGAAACACCACTTCTGCACAAGCTTGATCTGGAAGCAAAAGGGTTGCCATGGCAATTTTCCAATGGGTGTGATTTGATGCATTGACTGATGAACATTAATGGTGCCAAGTTTGAAGAGAACTGCTTTAACAATTATTTCTGAGGGTATTCTAGATTTTGCGATTTGTTTTCCCTTTGGAACCACTGATGATGTTGTCAGAACGATAGTCTGAGATGTTTTAAGAATGAGAACACCAAAAAGCCTTTAAGTTTGTAATTTTTTATTTGATTGGCACTTTAATGTTTTTTTTTAGGAAGTCTAGTTGTAAAAGCAACAACAGAAAAGGCAGGTATACTGTATAAAAATCAGACCATATCAACTCGGATCGAGTGAAAAATGGTTTTCTTAGCCCAAACTAATTGACGTTTGCCCTGATTTTAGCAAGGTTAGCTTAAAGATTAGGGGTAGGGTGATTTCTCAATTGATTTCATATCGGCAGTTCATATATGATTCATTTCATATACCATTTTATTATTAAAAAACTGTTTGATAGCATATCAAAGACAATAATTAGTACCGGTATTTGATTATGAAGCTAAGCTTGTCTAAGGGCCGATTTACATGGTACGACTTTGTCGCATGCGACAACGGCTTACGACAGACCCACGACATGATTTACCATTGTTGTGTACGTCAGAAAAAAATGTCGTAGCATTTTAAAACATGTTTTAAAACGCTGCGACAATCTTAAGTCATGTCATAGGCCTGTTGCGAGCTTGTCGCATGCGACAAAATCGGCCCTAAAGCATTTATGCTGCAGACTGAGTTTCTTTGATGCTTCTGATCTTAAATTTGTCAATTAAATTCCTTTGTATTCTATTTCATGTTTGCAATAATGTTTTTTAACATAGAGGATGTTACATCGCCATGTGGAGATACCAAATTTCTCTTCGAGTGTTGAAAAATCGTGAACAAGTGAAATATTTTTCAACACGAGAAAACAAGTTTCATATAAAAGCAGCCATGTAATATTCTATTTATTATATGAACACCAATGAAATACTAAATCATTTCACAAAAGGCATGGAAAGGCGTGATTTTCATATGTAACCATAGCAACAGTGATCTTTTTGCATGTGAAGATATCATGTTTTCGCACAAAAGCTCGCTTGGTATTTTATTGGTGTTTATATAATAAAAGAAACTATTAAAGTGTCCCGGTGACCAAAAAATTAATTCTTATTTTTCTTTGCCTTTCAACACTATGTTAACTAAACACTAAGTGACCCAGGTTTTTCTTGAAAGAGCTGGATCGAGGAGAAAATGATGTCAAAGGCTTGCTAGTTTGAGAATGCATAATTAATATGAAGCACAGTAGTTTTGGGCTTTCAGACTTTTAAACTCGTGCTTTGCATATTTAATAAGCTGCATTCACACGCTGAAATTTTAAGCTAGTGAGCCTTTGATGTTGACCACTTTTCCCTTGATGCAACCCTTTGAGGTCCATTCGGTCAGTTTTGAATGTGAGTGGTAACCGATTGTGAAATCCAAAACTTACCGTCACAGTAAATGGCCTTTGGATAAAAATCGAAGCTCAAAATTTTGCCAGTCAGGTGTTAAGCAAACACAAAAAAGGAAGCGACCTTTTTTATCACAGGGGCACTTTAAATCGTATCATGCAAATTACAGGGAATTCATATCTTCTGTGTGTATGAAAACAGATTATCTAAAGTCCTTTCATCTTTTAGGCCAGGTGAACCCTTTTCCTTCCCTGTTGAATGGAGTCAGAAATTCTGAACACTTTTCTTTCCCTGTTGAGTGGGTCAGAATTTCTGAACCATTTTCTTTCCCTGTTAAATGGGGTAAGAATTTCTGAACCCTTTTCTTTCCCTGTTGAATGGGGTCAGAAATTCTGAACCCTTTTCTTTCCCTGTTGAATGGGTCAGAAATTCTGAACCCTTTTCTTTCCCTGTTGAATGGGGTCACAAATTCTGAACCCTTTTCTTTCCCTGTTGAATGGGGTCAGAATTTCTGAACCCTTTTCTTTCCCTGTTGAATGGGGTCAGAATTTCTAAACCCTTTTCTTTCCCTGTTGAATGGGGTCAGAGATTCTGAACCCTTTTCTCTCCCTGTTGAATGGGGTCAGAAATTCTGAACCCCTTTCTTTCCCTGTTGAATGGGGTCAGAGATTCTGAACCCTTTTCTTTCCCTGTTGAATGGGGTCAGAATTTCTGAACCCCTTTCCTTCCCTGTTGAATGGGGTCAGGCTGATGGTGCAAGATCATATATTCTGTCGAACTAATCTTGCAGTTCAGAGTGAATTATGGAATGCCGCCTTGAATTTGTGCAAGGAATCTTCATCACTGAGCAAACAGTGCAAATAAGCGGCGCTTAAAGGCAGTAATTTTGTAATTCCGTTTAGATTTGAGTTTTCCCTAGCAGCATCCTTTTCCGAACTACAGTAAGAGATTACTCCTTTCAACAAACAATTTCTGGCAAGATGTGCTAGTTTACTCGTAAAGATATGGGATTTTCAGAGTTAACCTCATAGCTTTCTCCGAAAATCGCTAAATCGTAATGCCACAATTTAGTTTGAAACGCGTTTATTGTTTAAAACCGAAGAATTGGCCTCAGCGATTTTACCATCTTGAATTAGTTCCTGTATGGCTTCGGTAACGAAACAACAGTGACCTAGAGAGGAGCGATTGTTCTTGCGCCAGATTCTAGATGGCGTAGACAAAAAGGGGATCTTATAGCCATCGTGAATGGTAGACACAATATAATCAGAAGCTTCCAAACGCTCCCAGAACGCAATATGCGTTCTCATGCGACCACGAACAGAATGCGTGGAAGAACCGCGAAAAACAGCTTCAGTCTCCTTCAATAAAGTGAAAAAAAGTTGTACCTCAATCAACTGGTCTTCATCAAAATAATCTTCATCTACACCATCATTTTCCACCGAATTCTGAATTGGACTTATATGGCTCACTGTCGCTGAAAACTTTCCGGTAGGAAACTGATCGGTGCTGCTTGAGGGTGCCGCTTGAGCGTGCTCCTGCATTGCGAGCCCAATTGACCTATGTGAGCATAAGTTGAAGCAGAAGTTGGATGGACGAGGTACTCGACGGCCTTATACACAAACAAAGAAACAAAGAAAAAGAGTTTAAAAGCAAATGTGGTAGAAAACAATACAATAAAAATAACATTTAGCGTAACGTAGGTGCTGAACGAAACCTGAAACCCAGAATGAATATTCCTGAACTCCTTCTTATATACTGGAAAAACGAACGAATAATAGTTCGTAATTAAGAAGTGTCAGAGAAAAAAATCTTGAACAAGGAATACAAAGACAATGACACATACTTGCTAAGACCTCAAACGAAGAAAATTCCACTTTATTATGTATAAGATAACTTACTAAAAATATCAAGGTAAGGTTTACATATAAAAAATAAAAATTCAAGAAGAATCCAGAACTATATTAACAGATAATTTAAAAAGAAACTAGTAAAAATATTAAGATAAGAGAATAGCTAGTGTATACAGTTCATATACTGGCACCCTGCAAATTCAACACCGTTCAGACGACAACGAAATTGAGCCAAAGTGGTCGAGGATTTTGTTATGGCTGGTAATATATTCCACATGTGGGCAATCTGATACAGAAATGAGTTGTGCATAACAAGGCTGTCAAATGATGACTGTAAAACATTTAGGCCATTACCTCGTAAATTATAATCCTAGGTGTAAAAATCTGAGAGATGTAATTTGGGGCGTTAAGTCTAAAACACTTAAAAAATAAAATGAGCGATTGTACGATGCGTCTTTGTTCAAGCGTGCCCATAGCGGTCGTAGCTAAACATAGATCATAGGTAGCTGAGTTACCCAGGTTAAGTAAAGACTCAATCGCATAGTGGTTGGCTCGTTGGTATTCTTCAAAGATTTAGATATTCCTAGCAGTAGCGGGCTACAATATTCAATATGCGGTAACACGTAGGCTTTGTACAGAGAGATCATAGTATTTAATGGAACTAAGCGCTCAATCCAAAGTGGAGCAGCTATCATAGCGTATGCTTTTTTCAGCATGATCGTAACATAGGGCTTAAAAGACAAGTTGCGGTCCAATGTTACACCTAAAATTTTGAGAGTCGGTTCAATTACGATGGACAAGTCATCGACTAAAAAGTTGTAAGTATACTGAGAACTACCTAGTGTCACTGATTGAGTCTTAGTGGCGTTAACTTGAAGATAGTTCGCTGAGAACCAAATGGTTAATTTCTTTATGTCTTGATTCAAGATGGATTCTAGTAAAGCAGGACACTCATGAGAGACATGTTGCGTCGTGTCATCGGCATAAAGAAGTATGGAGGAAAACCCAGCTGAGTAATTAACATCATTCACAAAAATATTGAAGAGAAGCGGGCCAAGAAGGCTCCCTTGCGGCACTCCACAGCGAATGGAAAGCCAGTCAGACACGTTCCCATTGCATTTAACTCTTTGAAGACGGGCTGATAGATACGACTGAATCAGTTTTAATGCAGAGTCTTGAACGCCCTAAGCTTTTAGTTTCGCTAGTAACAAGTTATGGCAAATCGAGTCAAATGCCTTCGATAGGTCAATAGCAACCACTCCCACATCTTCTTTCTTGTCAAGAGCATGGCGCCAATCATCAGTTAGTTTAAGTAAGGCGGAACAGCATGAATGGCCGCGTAGGACGCCAGACATGTTATCAGAAAAGATTGGAGTGAATGCGCTATATAGCTGATCATATTTAATTCTCCCAAACACCTTCGGTATCACTGATATGACACTAACAGGACGATAATTTGATTTGGATGTTTCGTCATGTTTCTTGTAGACAGGAGTAACGTTAATGAGTTTCCATCGATAAGGCCACTCGCCGACGCCAATACAATGATTAAAAAGCTTTGTCAAAGGTGCAGTAATGACAGGGTACCTATTTTAAGCAGCTTAGATGGTATACCGTCAGGACCAGTCGATTTCCTTATGTTCAGATTAGAGAGAATATCAGAAACATAGGCTCCGCTGACTGGATGGAAATGAAAATTAAGCTTAGGAGCCATCGCGTTTATATTAACAACACTGATGTGACTGGAAAAGTCGTCAACGGACAAGGTCAAGACTGACTCGTCAACAGTAGGAGATGCAAAGTACTCATTCAGAACCGCGCTGGATGAGCAAAAAAAAAAATCTGCTCACTGATCCGTCGATCTTACTTTCTGCTATGAAAATTATATCAAATCGGCACGTATTGAGTAAGTTAAGAACTTCACCCGCCTTGCCGTAAATGCTATTTACATTTAAATGTCCAATCTTCAGGTTTCTCTTGTAATATGCGCTGATGTTTGAAATGAACCAATCAACCGGCGAAGGACTCATCGCTTGAAGTGAAAGAATCCTTGCAATTTACATCGTCAGAGGAGTTCTCAAAAAAGCTATCCGTAAATTGAGGCATGGAGCAAGTAAAGCAAAACCAAGATCCATGACAACTATAGAATGATAGATCCTTCCTATTCATGCCTGAACACTTTTGATGGAATGCGCTCGCGCAGCCTGAGCAAGCAGCGCCATTTTGGTTCACCCTGAGAGCTTTAGCGCAGCCAGCACATACTTTTCTACTAGAGCTCACTCCACTTGTGTTTGCTACTGTAGGACCAGGATTCGTGGCAATATCTCCGTCTTTACTAATTCTTGTCAGTTGAAAACAGGACTCATTGTTTGGGTAGTAGCTCAGCTTAGCTCCAAAATATTTCTTCTTCAAGCTGGTTAGACTGAAAGGTTTCGTCCACCGGTTAATCGAAGTTGTATCGACATTATGTACAGATTCGCCAAACAGGAACATTTCAGGCCTTGGAATAGAGTTGATCCAATATATTGTAGTCTTAGACATTAATAGTAAAAGAATTAGAGCACTAAGACTGTGAAGAGTGGTAGAAGATTTTACTCCGCTCGCCATTTTTGTCAAGTGACATTGACTATATATGTTGTTTGTGAAGTACGAAATAAAAGAGTGAAGAAGTGTATTTAATTTATCCTGGGGTTTGTGTGGAAGAACAAGAACCTCTCCGAGCATTCTATTGCATATCACCGGCATGGCGAATGTAGACTACGAGCAGTCCCTCTTTCGTCGTCTATTCTGGTTGAGAACGAGGAGAAGATAAGCACGCGAAAAAAAATGGCCGCGCGAAATCTGGATTCGAGGGGGAGCCAGCGAGCGATTCCATCCCATCAATTTGCTTCTATTTTTGGAAAGCAAGCTAAACATTAATTGATTAACAAGAACAGGGGTTGGTGGTGTTATGGTGAGTCAACTTGCTTTTTTTAATTTGTTTTTCACTAAAACATTTACGTGACACGCCGTTCTCTTTGGGTGATCCACCTTTTCACACGCTTGCCGTGACCCGTGGAGGAACGGCTGTGCTGTTTCCAACCCAGCCTACCACATTTCTTGTATTTGATGCTGCCACTTAAAGGGGTACCTTAATCACCCGTCTGTTATGTTAGTTACGCCATGCTGCTGTGGCCTAGAGACAAAAAGGGCTAACCCAGGGCGAAGCCCAATCAGTCTGTTTTTTCTCTTGCTTTCGCTTGTGGTATCGCTGCTTTGGCCTTTGGCCGCGTAGTGTTATGTCACATGCTGATGCTGATTCTCAGCATAGCTGGGCTGAAGATGTTCTCGATGATGTGTCTGTCGTGTCTTTGGGTGATTCTGTTCCTCTGTCATATGCCCAGATGGCCGGGCCTGGCCACAGTTCAAGAGTGTTGAGTAATTCTATGGAGGATGATTACATTTTGAGAAATGAAGCGCGTCTTTCTGATGCCAAGAAAGATCGGATCCACTTGTTGAATATTCTTCCTGAGCGCCCTTGTACGGCTCACGCCTTTGTCTCAAGTCTTCACTGATTTTAAGAATAGCGGCATTCGCGCGGCTGGTGTTAGATGTTTGCAGTGCAGTTCCAATGGTCTCGTGTCTCTAAAGTTTTCTACGTGCGATTATCGTGATTGTTTTCTTCGTAAGTCCTCGTTCATCTCTCCTCATGCTCGTCGTAACTCTTCGTCGTTCAATTTCTTAGTAATCTATGACGCCCCTCATGAGCTCCTGGATGAAGCCCTTTCTCATCGTCTTAGCCATATGGCTCTGTTCATGGAATTTCTATTTCTTTGTGCCTCTCTAAAGTTCTTGAGCACATTGTTCACTCGCACCAGAAGCATTTTTTTCAAATGTAATTCTTTTGCGCAATGTCCTAGACTACATTCAACGGATTGATGAGTCTGCCATTTTGATAAGTCTTGACCAGGAGAAAGCGTTCGATCAAGTCAATCGTTCCTCAGGGGGACCCTTTCTCTCCCTTGCTTTATGACCTTTACATGGAGGTCTTGGCCTCCCTCATCCGCATCTCTCCTGGGATTGAGGGTTTCTCTTTCCTGGTGCCATATGACTGCAGGCGCGTGTTCGCCTGTATGTTGTTGACACCATGGCGATCTTCAGAAATCTTCGATCCTTGACCGACCCTTTTTATTTACATCAGCCTTTATGAAAATGATTCTGGCGCCTAGCTTAATCGTAGTAAAACTGAAGCAATGTTGTTGGGGGCCTAGAGGTCTCGTTCAGACGTGCTCCTTGGCCTTACTTGGGTTCGGAAAATGAAGATCCTTGGTGTCGTCTTCGGCAATGTCCCTACCGAAAATTTGAATTGGCAGCCCAAGCTTGCACGAGAAATTGGAGAAATCCTAGTCCTTGCGTGGTAAGGCTTCTATTGTTAATATGCTTGGCTTTAGCTGGTTTACCTGGCCAGAGTTCTCATTCTGCCGGCCTGTGTCAATGCACGTGTTATTGCCTTGTTTTGGCCCTTCCCTTGGGGTTCAAAGATGGAAACGGTCTGCCGCAACACCTTCTTTTTGAAACCGAAGGACGGGGGTATTAATGTGATTAGCCTCCCCTTAAGGGCCAAGGCTTTAAGACTGGCGGGGATGGCTTTTGTTCTTAATTCTCCAGAGGTTTTTACGTTTTTTTTATACCTAAGTATAAAAGCCGTTTATTTTGTCTGCGTTCCGAATGGCTTACTGTGCGTGATGATTTTTCCCGACTCCTTTTTACGAGGCCTGTTTGGATACCTTATCAAGGGTGGGTGACAGCGCTCTAGTTTGTAAGCTTCTCTATAACTCTTGTCCGTTGAGTCATCCCCGCCCCGTTCTTACATCGTCAGTGGTCTCAGTTTATCGGGCCAGGGTTTTCTCTCGATGGTCACTGGTCTCTCGTCCGGGATTCGTTTACTGAGAATTTTAAGAATGATGTCATTTGGTTGATTATCCTTCATGGCGTCAAGGTGCGCGATTATCTCTTTCACTGCAATGTTGTCTCGTCTAGTCAGTGCACCTCTTGTCCCGACCGTGAAACCATTGACCACTGCTTTTTAAATTGCCGTAGGGTCAAGAGCGTCTGGTTGCATTTTGCATCGGCCCTCTCCCTGGTAGTTTGTTCACAGTTTGCTCTGAGTCTTTAACCGTTTTCCTTTCTTACGCTGCCCCTCTGTCAGTGCTAAGACGGCCTGCATTGCACGCCACTTTGTGAAATCCATTTTCTAAGGCATTTGGGTCTTTCGGCATAGGGCCACCTTTCAAAACGGCAGAGAAGACCATCGAGCGATTATCCGTTATGTCCATAATGATTTAAAACCGAGGGTCTTCCTGGATTCTTTAGTGGCGTGTGTTTGTAAATAGCTTGTTTTAGTTTCTATCGGAAATAAAGGTTGTCTGACGTCTTTTCGTTGTGGTGGTTGTAGTATAACTAGAAGCTCTTTTAGGGTTGATTTTTGATACGATGTCGCAGTAAGATGAGTTCATCCTTTTATATTTGGGATGCCTGGAGCTCATCTATGGAGGACTGGAAGCGAAAAACTGCTACTTCATTTTGAGAAATCGGTTTCTCAGACCTGATTATTTTTAGATTCGTGTATTCATCTTTTTTACATTGAGACCCTCGCTAATGTCCCATTAACAGCAAATATATCGTTGGCTTTATCTATTGTCGTTAATGTCCAACCAGAGTCTTATTGGCTGTCAAAGGAAAGGGTTCTTTTGTGCCTGTGGTTGGCAAATTTGAATAACAAAAAAAAAACAAATGTTCGTAAATGGAGAGTGTAAACTGCAGGTTGCAGGTCATTGTTTCACCATAACTCAAACAACCCAAAACTTAACTAATGCTAACATTAGGCCTAAAATATAATGTTTAAGCCTAATTTAAGCATTGTTGTGAGGTTTGGCTTGCTTCAGTTATGGTAAAGCAATGACCTGTAGCCCTAACCTGCTACCTGCATTTACAACTCCGGTTTGTAAACAGATATTTCCCCTTTTCACAACCTTCTTCCCAGGGTCCTCTCTCTTCCTACTAATAACTTGATCACTTTGTTACTCAGGCTGCGAACATAGATAGTATTTCCCTGTTTGTTACTTGCCTACAAATAAGATCCAGTAACTACAAGATGCAATGATTGAGAATATAGAGCTATAAAAAATTCTGGTTTTTAAAACACTTATATTGATTTGATGATGTATTTAATTCATTTGGTACATTGTAGGTAATTGTCTCGTCATATTAAGTGATTTATAAACCTTTTAGTTCATACTGATCAGTTACTCCACACAAGGTTTGAAAGTATTACAATAATTTGTCCATACTTGAGGTATCTACGAGTATACATGTTCTAAGGATGACTCTTATTATAAATATCTCTAGCCTTCAAATGGCTGTTATCAAAACAGTAAATATTGACAGCAATACAACCAACTGCCAAAATAATGGTAGACTTCTGGTAATGCTGTAGCCATTGTTGGTAGTTCTGTTGGCAATAGAAACGTGACCACATCGCGGGCTCAGGTTGGACCTCAAGGAGTTCAGCCGTTTGTTTTTTTAAGTTGACTGATGACATTTACTGTTTTTTTGTTTTTTTTATTGGATCGCAGGCTAAGCCAGGTCAGACACCTGAACGATCACTTGAACATAAACGAGGCTTAATTTTTCGCGCGCTTTCTTTGGCTCGACACGGCTACACAGCCATGTTTTGGTTTGGCTGTCGCAAAGCGACAGACCCACGTTTGAAGCAATACTGTCAGTCCCCTTTGCAATCATGAGCTCTTCGATGTCCAATTGCCGATCCAAAGACTTTTGGACATGTATCACAGGGACAGCATCCTGGGGCTGACATTCGCTCCTTGCATCAGCGGCGACGTTCTCTGAGTTCTTCGATTCGGCACTCCTCAAACTTGGTCACGCCAGCCTTGACCGCTGTCCTCCACTTTGTCTCTGGCAAGGGGTTTATAGTCCGATATGCCGCATTTGGCCAGTGAGTTCTTCAGTTGATCCTTAAACGCTTCTTGAGAGCGCCAAGTGGGCGTGTGCCATCAGACAGTTCGCTGTACAACAGAGCATGTGGTAGCCTCTCCTCACCCATCCGTACAACATGCCCCGCCCACCGAAGTCGGGCCTCCATCAAGTAGGCCTCAATTATGCGCATAGGGCAGCGAGACAACACTTCGGTGTTCGGTATGCGTTCGTGCTAAGATATATCGGCAATCTTCTGTAAACATCGCATATGGAAAGCATATAGTTGTTTTACATGCCATTGATATACCGCCCACGTTTCAGCGCCGTAAAGCAGTACTATTTAAACAGCCCCTTGATAAAACTTTTGTTGCTAGGGTGATGTCACCGGTGTTCCATAATCTCGAAGCAAGACGGCCAAAGGTCGAAGAAGCTTTTGCAATCCGTGCTGTGATTTCAGAGTCGACGGAACAACCGTTTGACAGCGTACCTTCCAAGTAACAGAATTTGGTGACAGCTTTCAAATTATCCGACCCGATCGTAACTGCTGGTTCTTTGAAGCAGGCACCCGGCTTAGGTTGTAAAAGCACTTCGGTTTTCTTTATGGATATCGAGAGGCCATACCTTGTGGTAGCCTTATGAAAGCAGTCAATAAGAACTGGGCATCTTCTTCGCTATGTCTTATTAGAGCGCAGTTGTCTGCGTACAGCAGTTCTCTGACCCGTATGTGATGAACTTTGGTCTTTGCTTTCGGTCGGCCCAGGTTGAATATGCCGCCATCGTAACACACGTTCAAGCTGATACCTTTATCACAATCGTGAAAGGCATCGTAGATCACAGCAGCGATGACAATGCCAAACAGCAACGGAGCAAAGACACAACCTTGCTTGACGCCATTGTCCACAATGAGAGGAGCAGATTCTAGCCCACCCTCAACAACACGTGCTTTTATGCCATCATGAAAAGATCGAATTATGTTTATAAACTTTACAGGAAAACCTACTCGCTGAAGGAGTTTCTAAAACCCTCAGTGCACGACTCACTGTTAGATCAACAAACACTATAAAAAAAAGGTCTTGTTGCTGTTCTCTGTAATTCTCTTCCACATGACTTGCAGCAAAAAGCATATCAACTGTACCACGGTTCACCCTGTACCCGCACTGGCTTTCAACGGCAGGTGTTAAGATCTTGCAAGCAATACATAGTAGCGAAATGTTACGATGATTGTTACAATCGGCACGCTCTCCCATCCCTTTGTACAGATGGATGATTTTCGCATCTTTAAAATCTTGAGGAACTGCCTTCTTTTCCCAGATAACTGAGTAGAGGTGATGTAGACGTTCTGCCAGTTAAGAGCCTCCATACTTAAAGACTTCAGGTGGAAGAGAATCCCAACCATACGCTTTGCCATTTTAAGGTTCCCGGTGGCTTTAGTGACCTCGTTAAGCTGAAACGGTAGGCTTAGACTCTCAAGACGTGGTCTGCATGGTAGATATTCAATCACCGCGTCTGCTATATTGGAAGGACGGTTAAGCAGGAAGGACGCTTTTCGTGTTCAGGTAGAAAACGGTTTGGAAAAATTTTTTCCTCCATTTTTTTGCCAGTTTCGATCCAGGTTTGACATAATATAGCAGTGGTCGGGACACACTAGTAGCTACGTAGTTATTCAAGTCAGGCATTGGTGGGATATAAACTTAAAGCTGAGTGCTTATTTTTAATTTGTTTATAGCTTCTTTTTGCTCTGTATTGCAGTTTTTGGCATTGCTCTTACTTTAAAAAGATTTTTAATTTTGAATGTGATAAGGTTGCCCGATGCCTGGACGGTCTATGACAAAAGAACAGAAACGAAAGAAGAGAGAAAGAGAACGAGAACGACGAAACAGTACCAGTAATTGCTCGAACTTGGTGAAGGAAGTTTCTCCACAAATTCCTTTCTTGGACTCGAAAAACCGATATCGCACCCATCGCTTCGTGATTCATGCGAGATCGGTTTTTAGCGTGAAATTTACCGTGGAATTCACCAGTTAGGCAGTGAATTTTTCTATAGAAGAAAGCAAATGAAATCATTTATTTAAGCAGTAACCGGAAACATCGAAACGCGAACAATTGGAAACCTTTTATCTTCACTAACCCTACAGGCAGTAAGAATAAATGACCAGGGAGCTCCGCTTTTAGGCTTGGCTAAATCTACATAATACAGTTATTTTCATATATGTCGTAGAGTTAGAGTTAAGTTTCCAAAACCCTGAATTCAAAATTTTGGAATCCAAACTGATTCTGCATTCAATATTTTGAAAGGCCAAAATCCTGAATTCAATATTTTGGAAGGTGAATTCAATATTTTGGAAGGTCAACATCCTGAATTCAAGATTTTGGAAAGCCAAAATCCTGAATTTAATATTTTGAAAGGCCAAAAACTTGAATTCAAATATTTTGGAAGCCAAAATCCTGAATTCAAGATTTTGTAAGGCCAAAGAGAGGGACTAGTGCAGTAAGAAACACAAGATGGCGGAAAGTCCCAGGCGCTTGTAAGGTATGTAAATCAACAGCATAAGATTATACCAAGAGGCTATTCGTTTATTCATGAACAGTAGTGTTTATTATGTTATTATCGGTTTTCTGAGAACAATTGACCCTCGATTTCGTATTAAGTTGATTACTTCATCGTCATCATGCATTGATTGTAAGCTGGCTTTAAGACTACAACGATTTAATACTGTATTCTGCGAAACTAACGAAACTTTTGAACCTATAGAAATGAAAAGTTCAAGAATCATAACAGTCAGATTTCTCTGTGCGATAACCTAAACGAAGTATAAAACACCGGAAGTGTAAAAATGTGTAAATTCGTCGTATACTGTGACGATATTTAACTTCTTTCTTAAGCTTCGTGCCTTCGTCCACATTTTTCTTGTACAACTCGATGCAATGAAGATTATTGAGCAGTTGTTCCGCCTGTTGACGCCCAACTATCTGACAAGATACGTGCCAAGATTTGGAATCATGAGCATGTGGACTTTGGCTCACTCCACACCAATCTCACTTTTGAACAGCAATACCACATTAAAGTCCAAAGTACCGAAGGTGGTCCATCCCCTTCCCTCTGCATTGAACCTGCATCTAAGCCGAAGAAAATCTCTTCCATAGAAGCTTGGTTAAGCAGCTTTCATGTGTTTGTAGGGGTTTACACGAAATGTTTTCCTCATGAGGCCCCCGCCCTCATGAA
>NC_090888.1:49252462-49288310 GCF_036669925.1 Montipora capricornis
TTATTCCACTTTATCTCTGAAAACGAGATCATTCACATTTTGATGTATTTCATTGAACACGGCAGGTTGGCTCGGAACAAGAATCGGCAAAATACGGCAATGCAACCAAGAAAGGACGAACTTCAAACAAGATCGCTCCAACACTTAAATATCGTTTAGATGCTTTAAACAACTTCTGAAAAAACAAGTTAGTAAAATTCCCCCTAATTTTACGAGAACTCATTGCGATTACGTGTTTATAACATAAGAGCAATGTCGAGGCACATCGAAAACCAGTTGGGCAAACGGCTTAAAAAAACTCAAGTTCCTCGACCGCATTTTAGAGCAAAACAAACAAACAAATCAACTTTTTCTTTATTTCCAAAAGAGTACAGATGATTGTTATTTACTTTCAGTTGACAATAAAAAATCTATTTTCATTCCTGAACAAAGGAAAAACCGATAAAACCACTTTTTGAAATAACAAACAGTTTAGTGCCCACGGAAAGAATTTGTGGACTAACCTCTCGCACTACGTATGAGCTATTACTGATATTCTGTTTTGTTGTTGCCGTTCTCCTTTGCTCTCCTTTCGTTTCTTTTCTAATCATAGGTCCTCCAGGCATCATGTAACCTTATCAGGGCTTCTAAAGATATGCCAAAAATTGCAATACAGCAGCTCTAAGCAAATTAAAGATAAACACTCAGCTGCCTGCTCCCGTCTGACCTTGTAGCTCAGTCGGTAGAGCGGCGGAGATCTAACCCGAAGGTCGTGCGTTCATTTCCCACCCTGGTCAGAGTTTTTCTCTGTCCTTGTGTGGGCCCATTTCCATCAGTAGGCCTAACGCTCACATGGTTCATATGGGATAGAAATCTAGCACTTCACATTACCCTCTAATCAGTTAACTCTGTTTAAAATATAAATGCTACGCGGCCAACGTTTGTATAAACGTAACTTTTCCTTGTACTTGTAAGTTTATATCCCTCTGATGCTTGACTTGAATAACTGCGTAGCCGCCAGTGTGGACCACAGCTATTATGATATGTCAAACTGGATTGAAACCAGCGAAAAATGCCGAAGGAAAACATTTTCCAAACCGTTTTCTACATGAACGCCAAAAGCCTTGATTGTGTAAGAACTATAGTTGATGTAGTATTGCCGTGTATCCGCGTCGAGCCACAGAAAGCGCGCGAAAAATGAAGCCTCGTATATGTTTAGGTGAGTTAACCTGAGTTGAGCCTGCAATCCAATCGAAAACCAGCACCAGGTCAGCGGTCAACTCCCAAAAAAAGCTGACCTCGGTGACCTTTAAGCTTGAGCCGGCGATATGGTCACGTGATGCTGGTAGGCAGATACCTTGTTTTGTCAATAGATTAGAACAAGGATGTCTAATATCAAAGTTGCATGCTTTAAACTATTCATAATGATACTGGTCACATTGGCATACATGGAGCGGTGGACGTACGGACGAACGAGCTTACATACGTACGGACCATCGATGACGTCATGGCTATAAAACCAAAATTTCTCGCATCGATGGGTTATCATACTTTCTTAATTATGATGCTCCGCGCGCGCAGAGCTCCGCTATTAATTGATAAAAAAAGGATTGTCATTTTGGAGTGAACTTCTCCTTTACACTTTCCTTTACCATTCGTCCGCATTATTGGGCAGCACAGCCTTGCATACGGCGAGAGCTACTGAAATTTAAACTGACCAATCAGAATTCAGCGAGCGGGAAAAACTGTGCTATCCTTGTGCTATTCGACGTCACGCCAATTGTTTACATTCGGATTGGTTAGATCGGTGGATATTCGCTCAGCCTTCTTTTGTGACTCTCTTGACTGTCGCTTCTTTGAACTCAGCGGGACAGAAATGACGCATTGTTCTGGCAATCAATTTGCCAATCCACTTTATCCAGTTTATGAATTGGTCTAGCATGTGATTAAAAACCAGGATCGCCTTTGAACTTTATTCTGTGGAGGAAGAAGACGTTGCTGAGTGAACATTTTTACGACGAAATCCCTTGGTTTGTTCAGCACTTTGATGTCCGATAACTGAGCCGCTCTAATGAGTGTTGGGTCAATCGCATTTGGCCGTCTGACCATATGAAGTTTTTTCAGCTCTTGTTTGTGTCCATCATGATCGAACTTCAGGTGAAGCGCTATGCTGCTTTCTGCCAACTTCGATGGCTTGTGATGAGCTTGCCTGCTGCCCAAATTGTTGTTGTATTTGGGCAAGATTGGTCTTATCGGGTTGGAACTTAATAGTGAGGGGAACAATTTTTCGTTCATCTGCTGTGCCAAACAACAAACAATCCTGTTGGATGTTCCACGTGCTTGGCGAATCTTGCACGACCATCATTTATCAGATCTGGAGTGGAGTTTTCTTTCAGTGATTACAACTTGCGGTCGTTCTGCAAAAATCCACGTAGCATGCAGGACTTTTTAGTGACTTCAGGATCCCCGGCCCGTTTTGCTGTTTCAAAGGGAGTCGTGCATTTTTGAGCAGTTTGTCTTCATTGCTTGTTTTTTTTCGTTTGTTCCTGGTGGCGCAAAGTAACTTTGATGATTTTAAAGGACTTGAATCCTTAATTGAATTAGCGATTTTTTTTAATTAAGGAACCAACAAGTGAATGGTACACAAAATTAGGAGAAACTGTTGGTTGAATAGACAATATTTGTAGACATAATTATCTACCCAGTTTAAGTACTAAGCTCAACAAGTTGTTTGACTCCACAAGTTTCAGTTTCAGGCCACGTACCCAAATTCACCCTGGTACTGTTGTACACTACCATAGTTCTTTGGAAATTGAATAGCTCCTTGAACACCTGGTTGCTTATGAGAAGAAACTTGATGTGTTTGTTCTCTACATTGGTGAATGCAGCCACTAACTGTCCATTGTTATTCAAGTTATTCTTTGTTCTTCGCAGGGCATTAACAATGGTGTCCCTCGTAAAATGTTAGTTTAAAGAGTTTGTTTAAGTTATTTCCAATTTCATAGGGCACTGTGGTTGCCAGATTCACTTTAAAACTTATCATGGAAATGTAAATCAATGCCAGTGAAAAGTCAGTCTCTTGAGTTGTTGATAGAAAATTAATTTAAAATATGCATATGGAAACATCAGTTGAGGAATATTTTTTTCCCTTTTTGTGAACCTAACATACATTGCTGCCATTTATTTATTGCTTGGTCATTCAATGTCTTGATCACATCAAATAATTTATTTTTTAGGTATTGTGTATCTTTATCTAAAAACTTAACTGTTTGTTTTTTGGAGCCCTTTTGCAGCATATTTAGATAGGCAGGAAATGTTCCACATTTTATGGTAAATAGTTCTGCATAGTTTTAAGGAATATTGCGGCCTAAGCTAATTGAATATGAGAATAAAATGTGCTGTTTGACATTTTGTGAATTTAAAGACTATTAATATTGTTTGCGCTTGTTTTAAAAGGCTTAAGGTTGGCACTCAAAAGTGTTCCTTCAACAATCTTATTCTGTAAAGATTACCTTGGAAGAATTGGATTAATGCAAGTTTTTTCTTCTAGCCTCTTTCCCCAGTGCCCTCTGAGAATGGAGTTGATTTGGTTTTGCCCGATGTTGAAAGATGAAACAATGCCTAAACCAGCCGCAAGAAATACTTCATGGTGCTTTTTTACAAACATGGGCATGAGGGTGCTCATAAGCATCTGAGCATTGTTTTGCATGCTAAAGTGATAATTATTATAAATAATTTGTTTATCTTAGAGAGTCTTCTTTTCCTGTTGGTCATTCAAAAATTGTTGGAATAGCTTGTTTGAGCTGTTGGATAGAGGCAGAACATTTGATGAGGGCCTCCTGGGGAGAGGAGTCCTTGTTCCCTTTAGATATTTTCTTGTTTTTCCTTGTTCCCAAAATTACTTTGAAACATGTTCCCAGCCTTTTGATCCCTAAAATTTAAATATTGGTTTTCTTCCCTTGTTCCCTAAAATTTTTTGATATTGTTCCTCTGTTCCCCAGTTCAAATAAGCCATGTTCTCTTCTTCCCTCAAACCCCTGGGAGTGCCTCTTTGATGTTGATTCTCGTATTGGCCTAATAGTAATTCACTGTAGAATTGCAAGACACAGCAAGTTTTGAATAAATGTTTGCTCAATACAAGAAACAAAATTTGACTGCACCTTCTAGACCTTACTCTTTTCAGACATGAATCAGCTTGTTTGCACCTTTCTGGCGACCTGCGGGAGGGCAAGCTCTAGAAACTCTTCTTTAGTGAGCCTTCCGCTGAAAAACTTTCCAAGTCTGGCTTTCCGGTGTTAGGGGCCGAGGTTTTTGTGCAAAATTCATCAGCGGCTTCCTTGCAGCTTCTCAAAGGTGTTCCTTCGGGCAATGGTTAGTAAAAGTTTTGTAGTGCTTATACAAATTTTCGCTACTTGAAAAGGTATGTTTATACGAAACAAATATCAGCTTGACAATTTTTCTTTCCCGATACTCCATTTAAAATGCACGTGAGCGCTATTAATAGAGAGCCAGAAAACCATTTAAGACATTTTGTGGCAATTTTTTTGTCAACAAACTTGGGTTGTCGGCGAGCAGAATTCGAACGTAAGCTGTTGTGCTTTGGCTTTTATTTGTGCTTTTTCTAACTAATCTAAGACGATTTCAGGCTGGTATTTTCGAGGCAAGTGTAAGAAGACGGCAAAACCGTATTGATAATGTATTTATTTGAGTTAACTTCGCGAATAAAGACTTTAATCGCTTCCTTTCGACGGGGGTAGATCGACACGCACAACCGAAATGCATTGTTTCCGGTGAAGGGCAAATGATTGACAGGATAGCACAGTTTTGACTGCCGCGCGCACTGCGGGCGCGGGTTCCGTATGCAAGGAGTTTCTTTGAATTAATATCGGAGCTCCGCGCGCGCGGAGTACCATAGTTAAGAAAATATGGTAACCCATCGATGCGAGAAAATTTGGTTTTGGTCACCGTACGATCGTACGACCGTACCTCCGTCCACCCCTCCATGTATGCCAATGTGACCACAGTCTCGTACCCAGAGTCCTCGGGCTTCTTGGTCAGCGGGTGAGCGCCCGGAGAGACTCTGGGATAATCGACTTGAACTATACTTTTGATTGGCCGCTTGCGTAACAATGGCAGTCCGACAGAAAGTCGGTAAGTAATTCGGAAGCCCCAGAATTTGGAGGGAGATTCAAAATCTAAAACTAGTTTCAGTGTTGTTTTTGATGTTTTCTACCTCAGAAATATATAAATCACAAAAATAATAAAACGACGAGGTTTGAATTATGTCTTATTGAAAACATTTGTCGATCGTGTTGCTTGCACGATGGCATGCTGAACGATGGAATGTACGCTGAAACTCTAAAAATACACTTACCGAAAGCGTCAAAGGTTTCATCTTCACTTGCTCTTACAGCAAGCCAATGATCATTTCTCCAGTTTCTTTGTGTGTAAGGCTAAAATTCTTGATTCGCGAACACTTTCAACCCGCCATTTCTACTGTTTACGGTTTTTTCTTTTCTGTTTCCGTTTAATCTCAAGCATACGTAATAAGACCGGAACCCACGTTTTCTGGGAAAATTGAGTCGATTTTCCCGAAGTCTCTCCGGGCGCTCACCCGCTGGCCAAAAAGCCCGAGGACTCTGGGTACGAGATTGATGTGACCAGTATCACATGACCATATCACGGGCTCTAGTTTAGAGTTCATCAAGGAGGCAATACTTCAGCTGACACTCCATCTAGTTAGCAGCTAATCTCGTACCCAGATCTTCCACGGTCATACGGAAGGAAGATCTGGTGAAGTTCGATTTCGAGCATGCTCAGTGCCAGCGAGGCCCGAAATACGGGCTTTTCTATCACTGCGCATGTTCGTACTCTCTGTTGTGATTTTGGGTGATTTTGCGGAATAAACACGGATTTCGAGAGTATTCTTGAAGAGATTCTTTTGGGTAGAGGACAAGGAAACCTTAAACTTAAGCCGAGACAGAAAGAAGCGCTACAGGCGATTGTATTGTTTAATTGTCGGAGCAACTCAGAATCACTGAAACGAGCGCTTAGGCTTAATCAATAAACGAGTGCTATTTTCTTCACACTATCTTGCAAAGTGTAGTCAGCCAAACTGTAAATTGAAAGCTAAAATGTTAAAGAGGGTTTAGGCCTAATCACTGAAACTAACGCTTTGGCTTAATCAGTAAACGAGTGCTATTTTCTTCACACAATCTTGTGAAAAGTGTAGTTAGCCAAACCGTAAATTGAAAGCGAAAATGTTAAAGAGTGCTTAGAACTAATCACTACAACGAGTCCTATTTTCTTGACACGATCTCGTGAAAAATGTAGTTAATCTAACCGTAAAATTCACAATTGATCACTACTTAATTCGCGAGTCACGCTTTAAGAACGAGAAACACTGTTTTGAATAAATTACATACTTCAACTTGAATTTATTAGTTTCTGCCTACCGCCTAGCAAGCTTCGCAGAACTTTAATATTCGAGTGGAGCAGGGTACGCGGGGCTTTCGTCGGTACTATTTACACAAACGTCGCAAATCTTTAAAATGATTTTCCTCAACTGTAAAGCTTTTCTGGCGTCGGAAAAAACAAAACTTTCCTGCACACAACTGACATTTATTCAAAACAGCACATGAGCTTGCGAAAACCAAACCTTCATTAAGTGCCCCGCGAAATAAGCCCATCGGAGCGTAGATTGCATTGCCGCAACCTTTTTTTAGAAGCCAATGAAAAATGGTATAGTGTCGAACTTTACCAGATCTCACATTTCCAGTGACAGAGTGAGATCTGGGTACGAGATTAGTTAGCAGCATACATCTTTGACATTGGACATCAATGTTCTGGTCAATTGACACCTGTCAAAACAAGGTATCTGCTGACCAGTATTACGTGACCATATTGCGGGCTCAAGTTGGACCTTATTGAGGTTAACGTTTTTTTCAAGTTAACCGCTGATCAGGGACTGGTTGTTGATTGGATCGCAGGCTCAAATCAGGTCAGACACTCACACCTGAGCATAGGCTTAATTTTTCGTGCTCTTTCTGCGGGTCGACGTGGCTACACGTTCATGCTACGTCAGCAAAAGCTCTTCCCAGTCGACGCTTTTCGTGCTCAGGTAGAAAACGGTTTTGAATTTTTTTTTTTTTTTCCGGGATTTGGCTGCTTTCAATCCAGGTTTGACATATTATAGCTGTGGTCAGGACACACTGCTGGCTACGTAGTTATTCAAGTCAAGCAATGGAGGGATATAAACTAAAAGCTGATTGTTAATTTGTTTTGTGCTACCTTTTGCTCTGAATTGCAATTTTTGGCATGTCTTATCTTAAGATGTTTAATTTTGAATCTAACAAGGTTGCAAAATGTCTGGACGGCCTATGACAGAAGAACAGAAACGAAAGAAGAGAGAAAAAAACGAGAACGACAAAACAGGGTTGATATGGAATCTTAAAAATTCGTTTATGGCCGTTGTAGCCTGAATCTATTCTTTATATTTCACGAAATTAATCTCAGTATAAATGTCTTTTTTAAGACACCATCACTGTGTAAATCCGTCTTTTTTAGCGGTGTTACAGTGGTTCAAAGTTGGTCAAAATACCAAGTTGGCGCCAAAGACCGTGGAAGGGTTTAAAAGGTCAGCCTAAGGCGTAGAAAATTCGTTTACTCAATATCATGGTCAAAAACGAGGAAATCACAACTGGACATCCATTTCACACAAAAAGCCTATAAATGTGATTGTTGAAATATGTCAGAATCTCTGTCAACACGGAATTGCAAAACATTTCAGGCCTTCTTCCTTTTTTTAGCTAGTTTTACAAAATATGTGGCCAGCGAGGCATCTATTAAGAAGGAAAACATTACCTGAAAGCTGATCGTTGTAAATAAATGTTTTGTCTCTCGTCTATTTCTCTCAGGTTTACGTTCATTTTCATTGAAATTATCTCTTCTTCTCCTTCCTCGGCTTCTCTCGAGGATCTCTTTGCTTAAATGTCTGAAATTTCGTCGCCTCTTCTGTCGTCCTTGCTCTCATGTCCTTCTCTTCATCACGTTGCTCGTCACTAATATGATTTCCCGCCAAAAAAACGCGGGTTTCCAAATGCAACGCTGCCACGCAGTTAAATTGCCCGAACACTCCCGTCCCGAGAGACTGTCCTGCCTCCCTACCTCCAACCCGACAGTCTGTGCGGGCGAGCGTACGTGACGTCATAACCAAAATTTCTTGCATGGATAACAAAAACATCTTACCCATGGTGCTCTGATGGCGCTCTTCGCACGGCTGAATTCCGATATAACCACGGGAGGACATCCGTTTTCTCCATAAAACGTTTGTGTATTTCGAAACAAAGCAATAAATGTTCACGGAATGATACATTGCAGTACTTAATCTTAGGGAACTCATTCCTAGACTGCGAACA
This sequence comes from Montipora capricornis, assembly GCF_036669925.1. Taxonomy (NCBI): domain Eukaryota; kingdom Metazoa; phylum Cnidaria; class Anthozoa; order Scleractinia; family Acroporidae; genus Montipora; species Montipora capricornis. The sequence continues at coordinate 49,260,859 of NC_090888.1, forward strand.
GTCTTTCTTTTGCTAGAAAATCCTCTGAAAGAACGTGATATCCGAGGGGCGAAGCCGTGAGCCGTGAGCCGTGAGCCGCGAGTAGCCTGGGCGTAGGAAGACCAGTAACCTGCGATCAGGCGTGCTTTTCTTTAGACAGGGTGCGAAAAGGTACGCCTGATACAATTTCTTTTAACGAGTTGTCTGCCCGTAGTCCCAAATCTTAACTTTACGCTGATTGGCCGAAAAACAATAGAGCTCTTGGAGCATCGCTCCGATTGGTTACAGAATTGCAAATCATACTTCTTGTAAAATTGGTTATAATAACCGCCGAGAAGGCTGATTTGAACGGGAATGATGTTTAGGCTGCTGTAGCTTCCACTTCAGTTTTTTTTTTCAAAAATCTTTAAAGGAAGAGCAAAGAGAATGGTTTGTGTAGAAGAAGACATTATAGTTGTACTTCCTAAGGGATTTGGCAATAGTGTTCATTATATTCACATATGTCCAGGATTGACACTAATTAGATGCACGCGAATTCTAATAAGCGACACGAAGTGTGCCCTTGCTCTTCTCTCAAACTTCAACGTCACTGATGTCTCGGAATACACACAATTTATGTCACAAAGTGTCCACCAAATGCTGCTCTTCAAGTAAAGATTAACAGCTGCGTTTACCCAAAGCAAAATATAACCCTAACCGTTACCCTTACCTTATCATTGAAAATAGATAGCAACAGCTTAGACTTAAAGGGACACTTTCGTGTTGGATATCAATATTTGTGTGCATCTAAATTAGGGTCAATCCTGGACATGAGCCGCCCCTGGGGTGAAACTTGAGTGTTACAATCCCCACTGCCATGGCCCCAGAGTGCAACTAGAATATTTTGCTAAGTTCACATTTAAAAATGATTGTTTTCCATCGCTGACAATGCGAATGTGATATACATGTAGCTACCAAGGTTTTCATCATTTCATTGCAATTGCTACTAGAATCATTGTGTATACCTTTGCAGCCCGCGGAATCAGGGGAAGCAGCCAGGAGGGAACGGAAAGAAATGTTACCCAGGTGACAAATGACTTCGCCTTAGCCGAATTTGTGCATTTTTTAATACTTATATAATAATCACTTATGTTGTTATATTTTTCGAACCAAATCTCATTTACCTTGCTAGTTGTTGCGTGCATTTATTGGCCAAACATTGTATATTTATTACGTACTGACTTCTCAAACCAATTTTCTTTCCAAATCGAGATGGCGACTGAAATATTAAAATATATTAGTTTAATTTTCAGCGGTGAATATATGAATTTAGTGTTATATTCACCGGGCTATCCGGTGACGATAACATTTTGGAGGCGCGGCTGCTAAGCTAATCAAGCACTTTTCGTGCCTTTTTATCTTGTTTTAGCCAGTTGTGTTGCACTTTCTTGATATTCACCGCTGAAAATTACACTAAAACAATTATTCACCTCAGGCTCAGTAAATATTGGGGAATATTTACCTAGACTACGTCTCGGTAAATATTCACCAATATTCACTTCGCCTTCGGCGAATAATTGTTAAATATCAGAGGCACCCAACAATTTGTCTCGGTAGAAAGACTGGAATGTTCTGCTTGGATCCAGTCGCAATCTGTCAAGGCTAGCGTTACAAGCCCCGCGAAAAATCCCCACTAATTTTAACAAACCGTTACTGTCCCCGTCACCTCGGAGAAATGCGCAGGTACAAAAGGGTAATGCAAGAGTCAAAGTAAATCCCCGAACTCGGCACACGACACACTCAAGCTAAGACTACGGATTTTAAAGTTCCAACTTTTCTTTATACTTTAAAGGTCATGACATTTCAATTTCAAAAAACAAGATCGTAACAGTCCAGGTGTGATGGAATGGGTGCTTTCTAATTCATGGCATACCTGCTTCTCTAGAAATTCTTGCTCACGACATACTTCTCCACCTCTGTTTCTAATTTTTCGTGGGATAGACCTGGCACTGGGATCACCACCGAGGGGCCGGCTTCTTCTTCTTTCAACTAGTTCTCCATCCACTTCGGCCACCCAAGGGATTTTTCCTTCCATGCGTTCACCCAACCTCGTCTTCTGGATTCTTGCAATCAGTGCTGAAAGATCCAGTCCGACCAAGGATGATCTAACCATTGTAAGAATTGGCAGGGTGGGTTCTGGCGACACGCCAAAAAGAAGCTACCCACATTGGGGGAATCCGGGTTCATCGTTCGCCCTACCTTGGTATTTTCACCAAAAAAGCAGTCCCAAGGTCCTTTCTTGATGTCTGGGTGGAATTGCTGTTGGACCTCGGTCTCCCACTCAAGTGTATTAAGGCTTGACCAATCTAATTATTATGCATATTTTTATTTGAAGGGAAGCATTTGTCCAATGTACATGAAACGTAACAGAAAGTTTTATATCGTTGTTATTATTGACTTGCCAAAATATTTTGCCTCGCATTTTGGATTTATATCCGCTACTCAAAAATGGGGAACATTTATACTTCAAAATTTTGAAAATGTTTGGCATTAACACGTTTAGTACAACTAGCCTACCGAATGCCGCTTTTTAATGTGGTACTCCGTATTTACCTTTTAAGATACTTGGATGTTTGTCATGTCACGTTACCTATTTTCCGCAATTGTTCTTTGCTCTTAACATGTGGACATGATTATAAGGCGGAATGATAAAGCCCTTAGAAGGGGTCATCTGTGGAGTTATATCTCCGCCAAAATTCAACATCGGAATTTGACATCCAAGTTTCAAATTTGAGTCTTGATTTTTATATTGAACATCGAAGTTTTGTATGCAACATCCAAGTTTTGAATTTGAAAATGAAGTGGAAATTTTGTATTTCACATTCGACTTTCAAGTTTCAAATTCAACTTGCGACTTTTGAATTGAACTTCACGCATGAATGATTTGACCTTCAATTTCGTATCCTTGGTAACGGTAACCACGGATGTAGTTGACTGAGGGCTCGCAAGGCTCGGAAATTTAGGAATGGCTGCTGAAATATTGAGAAGAGGTGCACTGGAGACATTAACAGTACTTTCCGTTTTATCCCTTCGAAATTGATTGAGTAGTTCTAAGACTAGATTACGTGGCTCGAACACTAGTGAACATAAATAGCGGACTTTAGGAGCTTGACGAAATTGTTCGACTTTTTGGGGGAGGCTACAACTCGCTTGCGTGTGGGTATCCGATAATATCATTCGAAGTCAGATCGTTACAGAGTGACTTCATTCCACAAAAAGTCAGATCATTCCGCTTACAAATAACAAGTCTTTAAAATAGTTAAATGAGTAACGATCGTTTATTTCACTCTCTTGCAATTAGAATAAGAACTTAATTAACAAGGGTAATTGCAATCATTACTACTTCTATGTGCACTAATTATAATATACAAACACTAGTAACAGTCCAATATTACGAACCAATCATGTTAAATTCTAATAATATATGGTATTTTGGTGGTAAAGAAGTCCTGGCTTCTCTTAGTTTTTTTCGGGGGTTTGGTAGGCTGCGTAGCGCCTGATCTGAAGTTATACGTAAAAGGCTCTAACATAGGCAATTGCACCAGGCATTCCAATGGGTGTTCTCTACTCTCCGCCGCCTCTGTCATCATTCATCATGAAACTTCTCACATAAACTGTCTCTATCTATCCGATAGAGTGTCTTCATTAGTCAGCATCAGAGCCTGATCATATGAGCAGTTGGGATAAATGATCTTCACAGCCCTTTTTTGAATTGATTTGATACTGTTACAGAGGTACTCAGGGATATTTTTCCAAACGGCATATTCTAAGATAGACCACTACTCCTATAGACAATAAGTCTGATGTGTTCGCACCGCTCTTTCCAGAAGTCGTAAGGCATGGAGTCTCTTTGATGCCTTGGTAACAAGGTAGTCTATATGATGATTCCATTTGAGAACTTCGCGGATAACTACACCTAATAGTTTATACGAGGAAACCACCATTTCTTTACATTTTTTTTGGGTTACGTTTCATAGCATGCGGATTAACATTATAGCACAGTATTAATTTTGTGAATGTCCCTAACCGCTGGATATAACAGGCTGATTGAATTACGTAGGTAGACTTAATTCAAAAGGGCGAACTTGAAGTTTCTTCGTGCGTAAATGAACAACTTATCAACTTCTGCGTAAAGTTTAAACAACGTTTCCTTTCCGAAGGAAAAGAAAAGAGTTTTGCCAAAGTACTTGTATATCGAAAGTTCGAAGACAGTCAGCGACGATGGAGTTTTGTGATGTTACTTCGTTCTGTCCACTAGACTTACATTGCACAGAAACTTTTTTTACATTTTCAGTTGATAACATTGTTTTGTTATCTTTTTTCTAAGTGGAACGATCTGACTTGTTGAAAGAATTCACTATGCTGGAACGATCTGACCTTGAACTAGAGACCGTATTTTGCCATCTTCTCTTGAAGGTGCTTGTGGATACTCTAAGGAGTTCAGCTATGACGGGAACTTGAAAACCCTGTTCCGTAAGCAAAGGTAATGGTCCCCTATTATGTTAAATGATGGTCGCTCGATTCCCAGGAATTATCCGAGGAGCTGAGTGAGTAGTTGGAAAGAGATCTAGAGAGGGAGGCTCAGAGTCGAACAGTTTGTCAAGTTCCTGAATTCCGCTATCTATGTTCACTAGTGTTCGAGCCACATAATCTAGTCTTAGAACTACTCAATCAATTGCAAAAGTACTGTTAATGTCTCCTGTACCACCTCTGCCAGTCTTCTCAAAATTTCAGCCTCCATTTCTAAATTTCCGAGCCTTGCGAGCCCTCAGTCAACTACATCAGTGATTACCATTACCAAGGATACGAAATTAAAGGTCACGTCATTCATGCGTGGAGTTCAATTCAAAAGTTGCAAGTTGAATTTGAAACTTGAAGTTGAATGTGAAATACACAGTTTTCCACTTCAATTTCAAATTCAAAACTTCGATGTCAAATTCAGAACTTCGATGTCAAATTCAAAACTTCAATGTTGGATATAAAACTTTGATGTCGAATATGAAAATCAAGACTCGAATTTGAAACTCGGATGTCAAATTCCGATGTTGGATTTTGGCGGAGATATAACTCCATTGTCATCGAATAATCAAGAAACAAGATTGATACTGAATGTAGCTTAATGTTTCCCATTTTTGAGTAAAAAGTATAACTGTTATAAGTCGATTTCGGGTCACGTAACAAGAATGTGGTATGGAACATTTTGGAAAAGTTATAACAATACCGATAACTAACTGCCTTCCAAGTTTTATAGGCCCTGGAAAAATGCTTTCCCTTCAAATAAAAATATGCATAATAATCAGGCTGGTCAAGCCTTAATAAGCTTGAGCATACGTAGGCTTTCTTGTGACCCACCACCCAAAACGGACAGGTCTTGTCATACGTCTGACAGTACACGTAAGGTACATTGGTCTTGGAGAGTCTCTTGCTCAAAGGCATGTCGTGAAACGGACACAAGACAGGTTGGTTCGGTAGGTCTGGGGAGGGTTCGATAGCGGTGGTCGTCATCACGGCTGGCCAGGATGGAATCTTGTCCACGACCGGCTCTAGGGGTATAACCAAGAGTTCCACCTTCTCCTCTGCTGGCAATCTTGACCCCAAAGTTCCTCTTTTAACTTAGGGAGAGAAGATCCCTGGGGAACCGTGACATAAAGTGTCTTCTCATTGGCTTTCTTGAAGAACAATCAAAAGCGTCTCTAATTGGTGCAGTCATGTTAGCACGAGGATTGAGCAGGTGCCGTAAGGTTTGGCTATAAGAACCCTACAGCGCATGTTCTCCTACATAGAGTTTCCCAGAGCCTTGGGTCGATCCGAGTGGCAAGGGTTCCGGATTCACTTGGACAGACGTTGCCAACATAGGACCTTGTGGATGCGCAAAGGTTTCCACCATCTCTTCGTATGACGGGAAATCGTCCAAGCACGGCACAGAAGCCAGCAACGCATCCAAATTTTAAGCTGCCTGGTTCAACTCGGCCTTTTCTTCTTGTTTTTTGTTCTTCTTCTTAGGTTGCTCAGCCGCTTTTTGGAGAGCGTTATTGTAAATTTTAGAGGGCGGTTCGGCTGCCTCGTGTACCGCATCGTCCTTCTTCTTTCTCTTACTCGCACAAGGACGTTTGGCAGTCTTCTTCTCTTCTTTCTTCTTCCGACAGGTCGCCCTACTCCCAATAGGCACTCATCTTCTTCTTCTGAAGACAACTGACAACGAGCAAAGTTTGTCTCGCGTTTTTGTGCTGAATCTCAAGCATATGATGGTCATGAATGGAAAACTACTGGAACAAACTAAAACAATTGGGAGCTCGGTCTTTGGTTCCTGAAGGTGGAGTCAAGGTCGGTTAAGGTCAGTAAAACTCCTGTCACGTGATTTTTAGAGGATATATAAAGAAACCTCACGATCCAAACCATCACCCCATGAGTTTGGAGACGTGCTGTCGGCGTTAAGACGTACTCTTGGATCATATCTTGTGCGACCTCTGTCAAGAAGAAAAAGATAAACTGCCCCTCAAAGCCTTGGCCACGTGGACACCCGTTACCAATTGTAATCAGTGTTGCTACCTCTTCCAATGGGCCGACGACCTCCGCGTGCCCCTCCGAGATGAAGAAGATGACGAAATCATGCCTCTCCTCAACAACACCGACTATGAGGACATTCCTCGTAAATAAAGTGTGCTTTCTCGAAGATTTGGAAGGATTTTGTATGAGAGATCAATTCCTTCCTCGAGAAGTAGGCTGGTGCGATTGGACAGGGAAACATTCGAGTTCGATTCGTTACAAGGCCTCCATACCTTGGCCCGATCTCTCCCCAAATGATCGACGGACAGCCTATTATTGTACCCAACACGTCCACTGACTGGACTATTGTCCACACCCACACAGTTCGGACCATGTCACCAGCAAGTTGTCGGCGGATGTCACAAGACCCCCGAGTGTCCATTGGTGGCTTTCAAAGGCAGAATGATCGAACAACGATGGCGTACCATCTGGGGAATTCCTAGCATGGACCTAGAACCTTTGGGTTGTCCAAAATTCAAAAACCTGCCACGTCTCATGTCAGTGGGTTTCTGTGGCCGCCAACAAGATCTATTGCGTCATCATTGCCCCAAAGTGGAATATTATCATTTTGTACAATGGATGCCGGGGCAGAGAGGATGGGTTCGCGATACCCACTAACGTGAATCACGAACGGACCCGAGTTTCCTGGAAGCCCAGAAACTATCCACCCCTCAACGACCGATGTCCACCAAGCCACTTTTTTGTTCCTGAACGCATGTAACACTCGATTTTCCTCATTAAAAATCAACATTTTTATTTGCATTCATATGTGGAGTGGAGTAAATGACGCCTTGAGCATCGAAACTTTCCGGGAGTGCTCCCACATGGTGAGTTGGTCAAGGGTATAATGGCATGGACCAACCACGTACGGATGGAGAGGCGTTGTAGAAAAACAACTCACATCCGATCGTCAGTGTGGTGGTAATGACCACATCGACTGCATAGAACCAAGGAACGTCCATGGCAAAGGGGACACTCGAGATGCGACTTCCTTTCCGGAACAAGGACATAGAAGGCGGGTTGACAAATCGTGAGGTGTTCTAGGAGACAGAAGAAATCACTGTGCTTGAACGATGTGAAAGAACCCACATCGTGAACACTGCACCAATCCAAAGAAGGCCAGTTCTTTCATGGTGAGTTTCATCCTATTGTGATGTTTTCTTCTCGCCCTCATATCTAAAATCATCTCTTGTAATTCGATCGGCAGGGTATCCCAAGGACTGGTCATTTTGAAAATTGAGGTTTTGGGTGTGAGGCCACCCTTTTATCTTAACGGCATAGACCAATCTAGAGACGATCCTTGGGATCACGGGGTCTTGAAGAGGGATCCCCCCCCCCCCCCCTCCATGCGTACCCCTCAGACCTCGGAGGTCTGGAATCATCCTTCAAAAGGCTTGACGGGTGAGAAAACCAAAATGGAAAGTTCTCTCGAAGCGTGTCGCGCTAGGTTCAAGGTGTGGAAATGGGCGAGTTCCGAGGTGCTTGCCCCAAAGAAACGACGGCGAGAAAGGCGTAAACAATGCCAAAACGACGTCTTACCACCTTCTCCTTCGCTCACCTGAACCCATCCAGAGACAGAAAGCTGCGAAGCGCCATCAACAGCATCTGTAACAGAAGCGTCGGTACTGCAAACGACATCGTGAGCAAATCCGTAAAAAAGCTCGGCCTGACTTTTAGCATTACCGTCGCGAGCATCGTGACCAAATCAACTAGAAGAAATAATAACGATGGTGGCAAGATCGGGTCCACCAAATCTGGTGGGATCTTGCAATAAAGCGGTCGAGTTTTTCGCGGACACTTCGTTCCTAGCGGGCCCGAGCGATCTCGACGAGGGTTAAAGTTGAGGGTCATCGCCTTTTTCTTTCTTGGCGTGATGAGTGGGATGGCTGTGTTCTGATCCCTTCATCGGCCTGCCACGCCACTAAGGAACATTCGATACTTGCTTTTCTTGTACATGATGTAAACAGTGACATTTTACTTTTTTCTTCTTGTATATTCTTGGATTTGACATGACGTCACGGCCGCCATGTTGGTGTCCCCAAACAGTGAAATAGCGGCCATGTTGGTGTCCCGATCCAATCCACCAGGAATTGAAAGCTATTATTATGCCAACGTCTTCTTTTGTTTTCGTTGAAAAACATGGCTGTTGATCAAGTAAGTGAAACCCAAGAATTAAACCTGTTTTAGTTGGCTTGATTTTCTTCTTGTTTTGTTTTGTCCGAGTGGGGTCTGGGACCTTTCCCGCCTTGTTTCCTTATTTGGGTGAGCCATGACATCATTCCCTTCTCGACCAATCCCGTGCCAGGACGTTCTATATCTTACATCGACCCTGTTAGGAGGACCTTGTGTCGCTTCTCTCCCATGTTAGTAAAATTACTTTCACGTGGGAAATGGCGTGACGTCATCCAAATAAGTCTTTTCTGTACCTCCAGGGTGAGGACGAAGGTTCCGACACGTCAAGTGACACCAGAACGATCGCTGATTGGCCCGTCCCTAGCAACGTGACGTCCCTTTGCGTCAACAGACCCTATCACTACTCCCAAGTAGTTAAGTCGTATTCAATTTCTACCGAACATGCCATTCAAAGGAAATTTGAAAGTTTGTTATAATGTGCGACAATGGCCGTTTTCACACTAGAGATGGATAATCCGTCTTAGTGTGAAAATGGATCGATTTTAAACGGGTAATCCGTCTAATTTTGACTCCACTATCCAATCAGACACAACACGACTAACTCAATCACAAGACAACTGTGTAGATACATGGGCATGTAGGACAGCAAGCGCCACAAGCCGGTTTATTTTGCTTACCATATGCATAAAAACTCCGCTCTAGTATAACAATACGTAAGCATACTTAATGGTACTGACCTCCTAAAAACTTGTTAAAAGAAAAGTACACTGGGCACCTGCCGGATACGAAAACCCAAAACCCTTCGGGAATGAGGGAACGTATTCTCCAAACCCTATGCAAGTGCCACTATCCTATGGAGGCTAAGGGGAAAATTTAACAAAAAAGTAGGCGAAGAAAGCTGAACCTAGACTGATTCAAATCCCTAACGGATCACTATTTGTACGACAAATTACCCATAATCCCCACCAGACAACCGGACCCAGTCCTCTGGTCCGTGCCGTCAAAATATCCATTTCTGCCAATTTCGCAGGCTACAACTGTCAGAAATAGCATTTTTTATCCGTAGACGGATCCGTGATCTGTCTCTAGTGTGAAAACGGCCAATTTGTTTTTACGAAGTGCAACAGCTCAATTTATTACAAAGTGCGGGAACTTGTTATTACAAATTGCGACAAGTGTTATTACAAAGTTCTAAAGGTATTAGAAAGTGCGACAGTTTTATTACAAATTGCGATGATTATTGCAAAGTGCGACAGAACAGGTTTGGTGTTGTATTACTCTTGGGACCAAGCCAAAAAATAATCCTGAGAAAATGCAAGATATTTTGATACCCAAGCAGGTGGCCATGAAAACAGGCGAAACAGTTTAATTTTGTTTTTTAATTCGTTGCTTGCCCGATACTTTGTAATTAACCAATAACAAAAATACTATAATATTCTTTGTTTGTCCCTCCAAATTTTGCATTTTCCAGTCTCTCTTGGGATCATCATAATTTCCAAGAGGAAATAAAAACACTGCTTATGCAATTCATGCATAGTGTATGAGCGCAAAACAAAAGATTGCGCTCGGTCGTGCAATTTTCAACCTAAATCTTGGCATCTTTGTTTGCTCCTTTGAATGGGGATGTTGCCGAGCTTCAAAACCATTCCCCTCTATTAACTATGCCTAGAGTAGTCAGAGATGGTTTCATTTGTCGCTCACGCAATACACACTTGTAGCCTTAGATGAAATGCATTTATTCTAAGTTCCTAGAATTTCTTCGGTTTTCAAGTTTACCAAATCTTCAAACGGATGTTGAATCCAACAAAGATTTCTTCTTCCTATAAATGAAGCACCCGCTGACCTCTGTATTGTTCATTTTCAAGATCAAAAATCAAAATATGTGTCACGCGAGCTTGCTCAGTTCCACGAAACGCATTTTCATTAATATTATTAAAATGTTCGCCTGTGTTGAACCAGAATCATCAATCCGACGGTGCATTCGCTTTTCGTGGTTCCTTGCAATGTATTCTAAGAAATGTTTTCTCCGCTTTCCAAAATGATAATACATTGATTCTGACATTCTAGCCGTTAAACGCCGTCTTGTCTTCGAGGAATCACCGTCAATAATAGTGGTACTCCGGCTGGTCTTTCGTATGCGTATCCGGAATAATTAACTTCTAGAAAACAAAAGAACAAAGCGAACATAACAATACCTTATCAACGAGGCCTAATCAGAATAACACTGGTTCTTTTGTCTTCCGCCATTTTGGTCCAGTATATGAAAGTCTACCCGGTACTCCAAGAAAAGAAGGTTGAACAAAGATTTCCGTTTCCACTCGATAACATGTTGCGAAGAGCAAGTCATAGATAAATAAGCATAGAAAATTAAATTCTAACAAACATAGCTCATTTTTCCATGGAAAACAGAATTATTTTGCCCATTTAATGTCCAATGGAAAAAGATTACTTTAACAGTCACAGAAATTCTAGTTTCGGTTGCACTGAAAATGGCGACTGAAGTGTTGTGGGTGCGCAATGTAAGGTGGGTGAGCGAGGTTCTGCAATGAACTTCATTTGAGTGCAACAAAACGTGACAAACTGTCATGTGAAATAACTTTCTTCACCTTCGAAGACGTTGCAGCATATTTTGTTGACTTCTTTTCATTTGAGGGACAGCCTTTGCTACCAGCTGAATAATGTCAACAAAACTAGATTATAGAAAACGAGTTTGTTTTCTCCCATGTAAAAAAAAAATAAAGATCAAAAGTTGAAGCTCTCGTGCTGCCTTTTTCTCTGCGAGCTTTGTTTCTTTTTTTAACGGAACTAGATGTCGCACCAGTAGAGGCCCTTTGGCTCACACGTTCACACGTTTAATTATTTTGTAATGTCCAGTCCCATTTTGAGGTCTTTTAGGTTTCTAGGCTTTAGTAATAAATTCAGTTTAAAGATAACAAAACACGCTCTTGATTAAAATTCACTCGTTTCTTCTTTAAATAAATCGTCTGCAAAAAAAGTAACTGCAAATTGCTCTGACGGACGTTTTCCAGCATGTCTTTCAGTTGCACTAAGCAAACGTTTATTGCACACACTAAGAAAGGACTGAAGGTGTAGTTTCCGCTTCATAATTCCTCTTCTTGTTAGTCTAATCTGATGCCAGGTCAAAACACTGTTTGGCTTTACGTTTGCTTCAAAGAGTACCGTAAAAGCCAGGAATTAACAGAAAAAGACAAGCCAAAAGACAGATGAAGAAAAAAAAAATAACAGTCTTTATATATATAACTCTAAATCGAATTCTCATCGAAATATTAATGACAATCGAAAATTACTGCAGTCTCTGACTTTTATGAATAAACGAAAGGTCATGATGTTTTGTCAAAGGAAAAAAATGATCACGTGCTAGGCAACCATATAGGTGCACGTGATCACCTTCTGTCAACTGAATAAACTACAGGAAAGAATGTTTAATCGTTCGTCGTTTTCAGAGTGAAACAACGTACTTCTTAGCCAAGAAACTTCCGTCTTTGGTTTTTTTAATTTAGTTACGGTTAGGCCAAAGGCCAAGTGGATGTTATGCATAATCTGGCAAGTTCAAGTTGGCGATCAAGTTGCGCGTGTGACCCGTTATTAAAACTTTTTCACAAAATGTTCCCGAATCGTCAAGTATCACCACAAAAGACAAGAACATTATTCTAAAAGCTTATTCTCCACAAAGAGTAGGTTCTGGAGGTAATTTTGAGAGTGGAAATCAAGTTTACGGTAGACGATAAATAAAACCTCACGAGGCAGACTATATTTAATTAAGTTAACACAACAGAAAGACGCCAATCTCATTTTGACACGAAAATGCTTTACTAATTGCCATAAAAACTATCCAGTTAGACTCGCATATTACAAAACATAATGAATTCGTAAAGGACACCCTTCCCAGCGAAATATGTTTTTGAAACAAACAACATATTTGCTGTTAGAAGCAAAAACCCCTTCCTATTTCATTACGTGCGTGAAGACAAGAAACTCAATCGTCTCAGATTACCACGCGTAATTTCAACATAATACATTTCAGGCTCAAACCCTTTCCATGAAGAACCTTTTCCTTGAATAATGAAGCAAAAAACAGACGACAAGCTTTCTTGAAATAATTATTGGCTGTCAAATTTCCAATTATTTTTTTTACCTGAAGACTGCGCGGATACAAATATTGAAATAACCACACAAACAAATATCACAGATCCACTTAAGGTGTTCGATTCGTTTTCTGTCTTTGTTGAACCCATAGGTTACCAGAGAATTTTCCATTTGGTTTCAGTGTTCTACATTAACAGCACACTCGGTAAAATATTAGAAATACAGCTCACTGTGATTTCGGCTCGGTGGGCGATAGATTGCTGTCGAAGTCCATTACTCTTCGCTTTTAAGATTCCAGATATAATTTTCTACCCCCTGTGTTGTTTATTCAATTGACGTTCCATTCTTGAGCTCCATAAGGGTATATTTTGTTTAAAGATGCACGAAAACGCCACGCGCGTGACAATGACTTTCGACGCCATTGCAGGTTTAATAATTAAATGTTCTCCTGTGTGCACCAGGGAAATCTTGGCATTACCCCAGCCCCCTCAAACCTGACAAAATCTATGCACAAAGACACCACTTAGCAGGGGAGTGACAGGCAAGACTTTTCCCGACGCGGAAAAAAAAATTAAAAAATTAAAATTAAAATTACAAAACCACGAAATGAGACCCAGATTCCGACTGGGTTTGGCAACCCAGTAAAATTAAATTAAAAAAAAAATTAAAACTACTTCATAGTAGTATAATAAAAGTCACCTTTTTATGAAGACGAGTAATAAACTATTCTATATATATTTACTACACCTTTCTTTCACATTGTACAAATGAGGAACTTAAAACCGGCCGCTACAACGCAGTTTCGATCAACAGACGAGGATTTTGTGAAATATGATGAAAAGTTAAACAAATGGTAAAAATGCGTCGCCACGTCCCCGAATCCCCGAGTCCCCGAGTCATCGAGTCTCAGAGTCCTCGAGTCTCTGAATTCCCGAGTCCCCGAATCTCCACGTCCCCACGTCCCCACGTCCCCGAGTTCCCACGTCCATACGTCCCCGAGTCCCCACGTCCCCACGTCCCTAAGTCTTCTGTCCCCGCGTCCCCGTCCCACTTTTCAACACAGCCGAAAATGCTTTACCATTGCCACAAAAACTATCCAGTTAAGCTCGCGTATTACACAACATAATGAATTCATAAAGGCCACCTTTTCCAGCGAAATATTTTTGAGGCCAACAACATATTTGCTATTGGAGGCAAAACTACTTCTTATTTCATTACGTGCGTGAAGAGAAGAAAGTAAATCGTGTCAAATTATCATACGTAATTGCATAAATTTCAGGATCAAACAGTTTCCATAAAGAACCTTTTCCTTGAATAACGAAGTCCAAAATGGACGACAAGCTTTCTTTTAAATAATTCTTGGCTGTCACATTTCCAACCATTCATTACCTGAAGACTGTGCAGATTTGAGTACAAATAAATACCGATAGCCAGACAACAGAGATTACAGATCCACTTAAGGTGTTCGATTCGTTTTCTGTCTTTGTCGAACCCATAAGTTACCAGAGAATTTTCCATTTGGTTTTAGTGTTCTACATAACAGGACACTTGGCAAAATATTAGAAATACAGCTCACTTTGATTTCAGCATTGTTGACGAAGTCCATTAATTTACTCGTCGCTTTTAAGATTCTAGGTATTTGTTTTCACCGCCTGCCTTGTTTATCCAACTGACTTTCCATTATTGAGCTCTATAAGGGCATATTTTGTTTGAAGATCTACTAAAACCCATTCGCGTTACATGACTTTCGACGCCATTGCAGGTTGAGTTAATCATTCTACTGTGTCCACCTGAGAAATATAGGCATTTCCACTACCCTCTCGATCCTAAAAAAATCCGGGCAGAAGGCTCTATGCACAAAGACAGCACTTAGCAAGGGAGTGACAAGCATTTTCCGACTAGGATTGCCATACTGGCAACCCAGTAAAAAATCGGAGGACGATTATCTACGCATAGGGAAGTTATTGCGTGACATCCGTTGTTATTTCACACTTCGGGGCGTAAGGTAGCCAACAAAATCGCGAACATTACTGCCCTACCGGTAAGTTAGGGCAACATTTCTATAAGTTTGCGTATCAAACATTGGATAAAAAACATTTATTATTATAATTTTTTTTTTGGATAAAAAACATAAAACATAGCTTTCCATATTGTCGTAAAAATGGTAAACACCCTGAGGCTAACCCCAAACATTTTATCTTCAAGATGAGATCTATATGAGTGCTACCGACCTTCCCTATTTAACCCTAAATATCTAGGCTTAATTTTTAATACCAAGCGAAATTCAGTTGATTTTGTTGCCCTTTAAAGCACTTTAGGTTTGGGCTTGGTTACCGAGTGTCGCGTCGGAAAGTGAAATAGTCGTCAGAGACTAGAGTTGAGAGAACACAAAAAAACTGGCCTAACCGAAGTAGTATAAGAAACACTATGACCGGAACGAAAAAAAAAATTGTTATTTTGGCTTATGTTTTCATGTACACATAGAGGATATTACATGGCCGCGCGGGGATACGAATTTTATCTTCGAGTGCTGCAAGTATCTCTCACGAGTGAGCGAAGCGAACGAGTGAGAGATACTTTCAGCACGAGAAGATAAAATTCGTATCCCCAAGCGGCCATGTAATGTTCTGTTTATTATATATATATATTGATGAAATGTCTAGATTTAAAACAACTTGTTTTATTCATTTTCGAAATGATTATTGGCTAATCATGTTCGTTACCATGACGACAGCGATATCCTCACATGTGAAAGATAAAAATGATACGTTCACTGCGCGCGGTGAAGATATGATTTTTTAGTAAAAGGAGAAATCCTGGTATTTCATCAATATCTATATAATAAAAAAAGAGAGCTATATATATTGAGGACTCCTTCTGAAAAACCTGTATGAAGTTTGTTTAAATAGCCAGGGGTTTTATTTGTTTTTCACTGCCTCTAGTTCTATAGCGCAAAAATTTAATAATCTGACTAATGCGTAAATTCCCTTTTAGAATGGTACATGTACGTTTTACTGTCCAACCACAAGTCATTTGACCATTCCGCGATTGTGATGGCATAATACTGATCTCACTTTACCTTATCTGCTTTTTGTTGATCAAAGTTCACGTGGTGATGAAATAGCAAAGTACACTAGAGGACACATGATCTGGTATTGAGCCATCAAGATAAGTTTTATATTAGTGCTACCGACCTTCCCAATTTAAAGCGCCCTATTGAAAGATCTTTCTCGATTGCAAACAAACACAGTTTCATTTCCTTTTGTGATATCGGACCTCACAACAATATTCTTCTAGTTTTAAACGTAAAAACAGTATCCCAGTCAGTTTTTCCCTTTAGGGGTTGGATGTACGATAAAGGAAAAGGCCCAGCATTCATTTATTTTGGTTTATAGTAGAACCGAAGTGACTTATGTCACCCGTTTCTCTACTGAGCAGGAGGACCAGGAGTAAATTTGTGAATCGTTCAGTTCGAAACATTTGAAGATATCTGAAATTTCATGCCTAAAAGGTGTCCCAAACTGAAACAAGGAAAGTGATGTGTCTTTTTCAAAGCATTTAAACTTGGATTCTTTATTGGCCGAGGTGAGGGAAAGTAGTTATATTGATTTCCGTTATATAGATGATAAAAGATGCAAAGAAAGGGTTCTTGATACACGTCAATGCTGAAACAAAAATGGTTCATGCTGTTTTTATTACCTGAATTACTCCCGCCGCTTTTCTACTTGTGAAATGCTTATTTTAAAGTCGTTGATTTTCGAGCATCTTTGAAATGTTGCATATGGTTTCTTTGTATTTGCATCGATATTGCTTATAGCGCTAGCAATTGCATTTGTATATGTTTTGACTCGTTCTTTTCATCGGCCAAGGATCAATTTGGCTCAAGGCGATGAAGCGAACCAACCACTGAGCTGGCAATTATTAACCAAATGGTATTGCCTTTATTTCATATTTAAGAACACTTAAATGACTGAACAGTGGCCAAATTTTATGCTTTTAGGTACATTGATTGCAAACTGAAAGTTTGGACCCATTTTATCTCAATCGTAGATTAGGAGAATAATTATATTTCGGCTTAAGCAAAGTGGGAACGGGCATCGCATTGGTCTTATCGAAATTAATTCCGCTAATTGAAATCTTTATCTGCATCAACCATTTTGTTGAATGTAAGATTACTTGCCAGAGCGTCTTAAAAAATATGATAAAATCCGTTGTTTTTTATTAAAATACTACAACATCTGCTCTGGTGCTTTTTTCGCAGTCAGACAATCGCATTGGGCTTGTGTCAATATTACTAATTGTAGACGAGTTTCTTACCTAGCTCTGTCTTTTTAGCTTTCTTTAGGTTGGATTTGCATTTGACAAGTTGTCTATCTTTCTAGACAAGGATGTTGGATTGAAATTGTATCACTGTTGGTGCTTTAAAAGCAATATTCCAAAGATGATGCTGGACAGGTGGTCAAGTCGTAACACTATTGCCATTGGATGAGGCTACTGCTATTGGAATAACAGTTTCACGAGGAGTAGAGTTTTGACTTCGATCACTCTTATATATGCTCAATCGTTTTATTCGCGATTCTGCGCTTTGAAACCTTTGGCAGTTTGGGTTCAGGAAGTGTGATTTCCGATTTAAAGAAAGGCAAAATGAACGAGACAGTTGTCGAAATGAGTCTTTGTGGTGGTAGGGACGCAGCCATTCATGTAGCTATGATAACCGTGGTTATGATCGGATCTGTCGTTGGGAATAGCATCATTTGTCTCCTACTCGTCCGGTTTAAGCCTCTATGTACAGTCCCCAACATTCTGGTGGCAAACTTAGCTTTTATTGACATTGTTAACGCTATTACGAACATGCCCCTTATGATAATGTGGTATATCTGTAAAATGTCTTTTCTCAAGGGCCGCTACATCTCCTGGTTGACTGTATCTTGGTACGTGTTGTTCATGTATCTGACAGTGTTCAACTTGACTGTACTCACAATGGATCGGTATGGGGCCCTTGTTCACGGCTTTCGCTACCACTCTTGGAAAACCATAAACAAGGCTAAAGTAAGCGTTGTCTGTGTGTGGCTTCTCGCGGCGACCTACACGTATGGTATGTTCGCACTGGGAATCTCTATCGACCTCGGAGATGCCCCTGTGTTAGTATACAGAATACAATATTTGAAGAAATTTGGACGACACTTTATTATACCAGGATACCTTGTGCCTTTTGCGATAATGCTCATTTTGGGAGGGATCATTTGGTTTACTGTGCACACCCATAGTAAACGTATCTTGCCATTTAGTTCACGAAAGAAACATGTCAAAAGCGACGTGAAGACCGCCAAGACAATTGGATTGACTTGCTTCGCCTTCTTCTGCATGGGTGTTTTCCCGATGCTTCTGCACAACATTGCCAAAATTCATGGGACGTGGCTTCACTTTTTGGCGTTTTTTCTGACTCATTTAAACAGTATGGTAAATCCAATTATCTACTCGTTGAAGACGCACAGGTAAGACTTTCAGCGGAAGGGAATCCTCAGTTAGTGAAAAACTGGCGTTGAAACAGTCGATTTGTATCGTAGAACTCTGCTTGCAAAGCTTTGAAAATTGCACGTGTAAAAATTGGGTGCAATATTGGCGCGAATTTCGCTCTTTTATCCAGGATATGGGTTTTCGTGCAATTTGCGGCAATAGTAAATTGGCGTTTGGGATGCAACTCACAGCACCTGGTCACGCAGGGCGCGAAAGCTTGATATTGAAGGCTTCCCCTTTGTTCTCTATGTCGTGCTTTTCTCAGGGTTACGTTAACTTTATCGAAAAATCCTTTGCTGCGGTTACTGTTGCTGCTTGTTCGCGCTGGTAAGGTTGTTCCAGTACTTTAATAAGACGAAGAAAGGTTGAACAAGACCATAATAATGCACTTCAGAACCGCCTACTTAATATCGTTCTCACCGCAAAAAAATGCACTTGTTTCTTGTAAGTTCGAAACCTCTACCATATCGCTGCGACAATTCACATCGCTACATTCGAGCTGAGATGTGCCGACCAAGTTTATACGAGTGATTATATAGTTGCGCTGTAACCGACCCTACATAACTGTCAGAGGTTGAAAGCCTCCGAAAAGCGAGCAACCAGGGCAAGAGGAAAGCTGACTACGTTCACACGTTCAAAATGGACGCTTCAACAAAAACTGCGATTTGAAAATTCGGAAATGTTCTCAGTGGATCAGTAGTTTCCGATTGCCCAAACGAAACTTAAGCCTCCACGAGTTAGTATAAGTTTCTACCCAATCACGAAGATCCACGTCAATTTTTTGAGCCTAAGGTAGTGGGAACAACACTGGTCGAATAGAAAAAGACATTTTTATATAGACCGGTCGGGCCTGTCAAAACTGACCTCCCTCAATGGCAGTTATAAATGTTAAACATTCCGTGTTGGACTATTCATTCAACCGAAATGTTCGGACGTTACTTTAGTCTGAGTTGTATGCCTCCTCTTCACTATAAGATTTCCAGGTTAATCATGAGAATTTTGGTATCCGATTCGCATTCGTGATCACTTCCGAAAGAATAGTTCCCAGGTTCCACGTAAGATTACAGCAAGCATAATGAAAGGTTGAAGATTTGCATTTGCGGTTATTTTGCTGTTTCGAATCCCAGCATTTCCTTCCGTCTTTTGTCCTAGACTTTTTTGTCTGCCTAAGAAGTGCACGTGGCTTCTGCTTTCTCATATTGAAAACTAGAAGGAATTTAAACACTCCGTAGGTTATAGGAATCTGACGAATAGGCCTGAATACTCTGTTTGAGACGGATCCAGTGACAGTACAAATCTAGAGGTTGTTGCTCCAATGTAAATGTTAAGTTAGGACCAACAGACGGACCTGTGAATTGATACCAATGTATTGATTTTGCGACTTGGTTTAGACATAAAAAGTAATTAAGAAGCTTATAGACGCATTTTTGAGTGAGGAGGCGTGCAGCTTGAAGATGATTCTTAATGTTGCGTTCTTTCATTCAACCCACTCGGATTGCAGAGAGAAAGAAATGATTTTTCATGCAGACAGGGACTTAACGGAAAAAGGATTTAAACGTTATATAATGTTGTTTGAAACGTGCATTCAATCAATCAATCAATCAATTTATTAAAGTCATAGCGTGGGATTGAGGTTGCCCTCAGTATCCGAGCCAGACGCTCATGTATAAAACGCATGAGGTAGCTCTTTCGTTTTATCTTGTTTTCTATTAACTGTATTAAAAACAATTATGATATATGTTTTGAAATTGAATTTATTGGAAACTCGGAAAAAAGCAGAGTTTCAGGTGAGATTTAAATCCCTGACCCTCCGTGATCTAGTCGGATGCCCTACGAACCACTGTTAGAGTGGTTAGAGCATCTTACTAGATCACAGAAGGGTCTTAGGTTCAAATGCCATGTGGAACTCGGAATTCTCTGAGTTTCCAATAGATGCAGTTCCAAAACATATACCATTCTCACATTATCTCGCTAAAAACTGCTATGTCGTTCGTTTTTATTTCATTCCTAAGGTTTCGAAGAGCGTTCCTACTCTACCTGAAGGACCCTTGTGGGAAGTCGCAGCCTTCCATTGGGACGTCTTTCAGTCTCCACACGGATATGAACTACGCAACCAGGATTCTATCATCAAAGGAGAAAGAAATAGTATCACTTCAAGTTTTTTGTGAGGTTTTTTCTTCTCCAGAAAAGGCAAGGGAATAATTAATTTTGATGGACCACGAGACCTATTTTGCCAGTGAATGATGACTGGCCTACATTAACTTCTTCTGTGTTTGTAATTCACTTAATTAAAGCTTTATTGTGATAGAGAGAAAGCATTGTCACGTCAAATATATTTTTTGTCGCAGTTGGCCACTTTTTAATATTATAGTTTTGTACATGCCCAAGAAAATGTTTAACGATATTCCATCCTACAAGCCTAGGCATATCATGATGGTTTATTTTTTTATTGTTTAGGACGAGGAGTGGCAAATGTGCTTATTTGAGAACTTGAGTAATGATGAAAAATAGGTTGAGTGTATTTTGTAGAAAATGCGATGGAATAATTCTCGCTCACACCAAAACAATTCACGCAATTGTCATGATGAAGAAGTTTAAATATATCCATGGTTTTAACTGGGCTCGAACTATTAAACCTTTTAGGAGATGTTTTGGAAGCAGAAGATTAAACAAAGTCATTTAAGTTAGAAACAACTAAACATTCCTTTTGGTTCCCAGCGTATAAACGATGTAGTTGTAGTTTCCCACCAGGGTGAGGAGATGGGGAGGGAACCGGCAGGCCTATAATAGATAGGACAGAGTTCACGGAAGCCAAATAGCCCATTTGCAAGTTGCTGCATGCCTCATGATCACTTTCAAAACGAGTCCTAGTGCAGAACCATTCAAATGGAAATGAGTTGCGTATTATTATGAAAGTCAAACTCATTTCCCTTACAAGAGCCGAGCACTAAAACTCACTTGAAGCCCGAGACAAACAGTAACTCGGAAATGGTCTACTTAAGGAACAACATTGATATCTTCACGTTTCGTACTTTGCCAAAGAGAAACGATCTTATTTTCGTTTGAGAATTTAGGTCCTTGAAAATCGTGATCATTTTTTCCCCTACAATTATAAGCCGTTCGTTATCGATCAATCATCTGGAGCGGGTCAAATAAATTGCTTAACTTCAGCCCTCAAAGCACCCAAGCAACTTCGATAATTAATGTTCTTTCCACATTTATCTCTGATTTTTTGTTGCGTAAGTGACCTTTTAATCAGTCCAAGATTTCTACTCGGCGCAATACGAAAGCTGCGATCTCTTCTTTCACCTTTCTTCGCTGACAAACACAAAGCTACAGTCACAGTTAACTACCTTTCTTCGGTTATGGTCATTGTTATTTCTACGAATGTAACGCAAATGCAATCTTAGCTAAAGCAAGCGACGTTCTGTGGAAGAAGGCCAGGAGCCGGTAAGTTACGCAGCCGGAGTCTGAATCATATCTTAAAATGGCGGCTGTTTTCAACTTCAACCGAGATGTCATGGAACTGTTATAATTGTTACCAAGCTTACTATTGCATTTGCATTCAGACGGATCACACGCAACTGCAAGTGCAAGAGAGCGAAAAATTGTTGATTTCTTGTGTTAATACTTGTGCTTGCGTTTGAGTTGTGGTAGTTCACACGCGTATTTCCTTACGTTTACATTTTGTATCTGCCCTTGCGTTTGCGTCTTACTTCTGACCAGGCTTCTTTTATGCGGTTTCAGTTAAATTGGCGAGACAGTCTAGCTTTCTCAGTTTAACTCATCCGTCTTAATTAATCACAGGATGTTTCCAGTCATCTCCTTACAATTTACGGTGAACCAGTAAGTTCACTTTCAGTAATATATCAATGGTGATAACTTAGAGAACTGGAGCCCGTTTCTCGAAAGACCCGTAACTTTCCGGGCTTTTTTCCGGAATCGCAATACCCCCTGTAGCTTTAGAACGGAGAAGTTTCCAGTCATCAGACTCCCTGTCGTGAAATTTGTTTTTTGTTAGCTTGAAAACATTTCTAAAGACCTAGCGGGTTTTGCTCAATGTTACTGACTCCGATTGGCGCTAAACCGTGCTCATAACATACGGACTTTGAAGTTTAAATACCAAGCAATGGTTATATTTTCATTCTCGTCAGTTAGCGTGTTGGAATCACGTCCCCACCATTGTGGTCAGATGAATTTCATCCACTTTGTCGGTTTCTGTCTTTACCGTTCCGCTAATTGTGGCATCAAACGCGGTTGGCGGAAATAAAAAGGGAATCCGTTGCTTTAAAGGAGAACTTTAGAGTCCATGGACTCTTGAAAGGCACAGTAAATACCATATAAACCTTGATTTTTTTTTTCAAATTCAACCCCTGGACGATTGTTAGCCCTGACTGAAACAAGTCTTCCTTAAGAGAAAGTTAGTGTATTGTTTTACGTGACGAGAAGTCTAGTCACTGTCCTCTATGCGCTAATCGTTACATAACAGTGGCCGTATAAATATCTGTATCCAATATTATTGCAATATAATATATCAAACACGAGAAGGAGTGTTTCATGGGATATCCAAACACCGTGAAGCAATTTGAGAAACTAGTCCGAAGGCCGAGTATTTCGAGGTGTTTGGATATCTGATGAAACACTCTTTCGAGTGTCTGATGTTGTTTCTCAAAGGAATCTGCATTTTAAAGGTTTTTGGGGTCAAAGTTGGCGAATTTTATGCTAATTAAGACCACATATCCAAACTTCCTTCATGGTAGCGATTCTTTTGTTTTTGACTAATGAATTATTGCCCAACTGTTTGGGAAACCCGAGGAGGCAACTTAGAAGCAGTTACGTACAAAAGGAAAATTTGTAAATTTGTAGATATTGTATTGAAGAAAGCAATCTCGATTTGCTCATCCGAGCGCGCGAGGTGGTATCGGTATTGTTCACCGAGTTCGCGAAATATATGTCGTATGAAGAACGCTTAAAGTTCCTTAATTGGCCATCTCTGTATCAGCGAAGATTGTCTTTCAAGCTAATCCAGTGCTATAAGACGAT
Source organism: Montipora capricornis (assembly GCF_036669925.1). Lineage (NCBI taxonomy): Eukaryota > Metazoa > Cnidaria > Anthozoa > Scleractinia > Acroporidae > Montipora > Montipora capricornis. The sequence continues at coordinate 49,284,223 of NC_090888.1, forward strand.
TAATATTCTCAACCCGTTGAAGTTTTTTTATTCCGACACTTAAGAGCCGACCATTGTTATAATCTGAACCCTATGCCAGCAAGGCTAAATAGCTTTAAATATTCTTTCCTCGTAACAACTATAGCAACACTTTATAAATACTGTAAAATATAAGATATAACGTATGGAGAGAGAGATATGCGTACACTGAGAAGTCGAGTCAGGGGGTCCAATAAACCTTGCGGTTTTCGAGTTATCCCTCTCGTTAGTAAAGTTAATGCATGGAGATGTCGTGGATGCAGAGAACCTGAACTGAACACACAGAACACACTGAGACATGATTTTATGAATGTTAAACAAATATTTTGTATTTTACATTATATAGTGATGTTAATATGTTTTTTAATACTATAGGAGACAAACTAGAAAGGGATAAGTTCTTTTTTCTCCTTTTCATTGTTCAAAGTATTTTTTTTGAATCGAGGAATAAACGGTTATGTTATGTTATGTTATGTTATGTTATCCATGTTTACGTTCCCACTCGCATCCAGTTTTATTCGCGAGTTTGTTCGTCATAGCCCACTCTGAACAATATGCGACATAAACGTAGACTCCTTCATCTAAAGTAGAGTATCAGTTGGTAAGATCTTCCAAGTTAACGAGTGATACAGGAGTGTAAACACGCATGAACTCTCCTCGAACTCTCTTTAAACTTTCCCTGGCGTTCCAGTTGTCAGTTGATAGCTTCGGGGCATGGCATTTGATGACCATTTATTCCTTTAAATCGTTATTTAAATATCTCAATAAAATTCGTGCAGAAATTTCGCCTGGCTCTTCTCCATGAATATTGGACTTGTTATTGTTGGTTATCCCTTGGACGTCATTTGTTCAAGTGGGTTTTGAGACTATTCCCAGATCCTCATGGCTGTGCTAACGAAGGGACTATACTCATTTGTATACACTCGTTTTGCTATACATTCGCATAAAGCACGAGTTAAAGAGGACAATTTGTCAGGATCGCCGTTATGCAAGCGCCTAAATTTGTTTTCCCGGTCCAGTCCATCCGAGTGGCCATGTTATTAGTCATATGATCTTGCGCAAGTTTAGGTCAAACCTCCACGTTGCTTTTTGATTAGACGAACGTATTTGGATGCTTACTTGGTTTCACCGCACGCACTGAGATGTACTTCTTTTACGAGAAATAAACAAAGATGGAGCCAAGCCATCCCAATGTTAAGCAAGCCAACGTTACTTTCAGGAAGATTTTCCACTCTTCTTGTTGTTTCTCTCGTTTTTCTGTATCGCTACATTCCGAAAGGGTGAGTTTATATTCAACATGAGACGCAATCTCGTAACCAGAGTCCTCGGGCTTTTTGGTCAGTGGGTGAGCGCCCGGAGAGACTCTGGGATAATGGAGCTTAAAGTGCTACTACGACCAAACAATAATTCTTCTTTTTCTTTGGATTTCAAAACTATGTTAACTAAACACCAAGTGACCCAACTTTTAAGTTCTGATTTTAAAAAGACACCTGTGTATTTTAACTGGCATTTTGTTATTTGTTGGTCCGCCATTACTAACTTTAAAATCTTGAGAGGTCGAGGAGAAAATGACGTCAAAGACTTACTGGTTTAAGAATGCAATGCGTGTGTACGCGGCTGAATTAATATGCAGCACGGGAGTTTCGGGCTTTCAGATTTTTAAACTTGTCTTTTGCATATATAATAAGTTGCGTTTACACGCTGAGATTTTAAGCTAGTGAATCAATGACGTTAATTTTCCCCAGATCCAACCCTCTGAGGTCCAATCGGTAACTTTTGAGCGTGAGTAATGGTGGACCGTGAAATCCAAACTTTACATTCAAAATAAACAGCCTTTGGGTAAAAATCAAAGCTCAAAATTTTGCCAGTCGCGTTTTAAGCGAACATGCTTTCAAAATCTGAGGAAAAAAAGAAAATGATTTTTTGATCATAGTAGCACTTTAAGCTCTTTCTTTGATTGGTCGCTTGCATAACAATGGAAGTCCGAGAGGAAGTCGGTAAGTAATTCCGAAACCCCAGAATTTGGAGGACTTTCATTGCTGTTTGTTTTTTCTACGTTAGAAACATATAAATTACAAAAATGATAAAACGACGAGTTTGAATTATGTCTAATACCGCGCAGGAATTTTCCTACGCTGCTAAAAACTCATTACAGTTGCTGTTTCAAAAGTACAGTACGAAAACATTACATCAGTCTCTTTGGGGAGAAATCCGTGGAAGAAGGTCTTGTCGAAGTCATTAAGAATTACGGAAACATAAAATTGGAGTAGAAGAGGACATTGGTGTCGTTTCCACAAAAATTTGTCGATCGTGTTGCTTGCACGATGGAATGCACGCTGAAACACTAAAAATACACTTACCGCAAGCATCAGAAATTTCATCTTAACTCGCTCTCACAGCAAGCCAATGAGCATTTATCCAGTTTCTTTTATGGTGCGTAAGGCTAAAAGTTTTGTTCCTCGAATACTTTCAACCCGCCATTTCTACTGTTTACTGCTTTCTCTTTTCTGTTACCGTTTCCGTTTAAACTCAACCAAGCCCAATAAGACCGGGACCCACGATTTCTGAGAAAATGGAGTCGGACTCCATAGGCCACTTCGGAAAATACCATAATACTCTTTGTTTGTCCTCCCAAATTTTGTATAAGCGTTGTTTCCAGTTTCTCTTGGGACTTACAATGGTCCCAAGAGAAAACAAAAACGATGCTTATTCAAAATTTGGGGGGAGGGGGGCGATAAGCAAAGAGTTTTATGGTATTTTCCGCAGTGGCCTACTATCCCAGAGTTTCTCTGGGCGATCACCCGCTGAAAGCCCGAGGATTCTGGATACGAGATTGCATGAGACTCTGCTACTTACACGCCATTTTGAAATGTCGCAAGAACCAATAAGCACTCCTTGTACATGCGACCTAGACGTAACAAGTACCCAACACTCCTTTATTGCCTCCAAATCAATGAAAAAACGTTATAGTGACTGGTTGACATACTGCAAATCAGTCCTCTCTTATTTTTAATTCTCTTCATCCATGGTTGAACATTCCACAGTTAAATTGCCTTTTGAGCACTATTTTTATTTCGTCTGGATAAGTTAATGACTTAAACAATACACAGAGGCCAATTACACTGTAACTGGATGATCATTTGCGCGCCACTTTGCAATTTTGTGATGCAATGGCCATTTGTATACTACAGACGCATAATCCGTCCAGATGAATTATGCGTCTCTCATGTTATCCGTCTAGAGTAAAGACGCATAATTCGTCTGGGACGAACTCGGGCAAACATTTTTTCGGCGTCTGTTAAATTCGCCTAGTATAAAGACGGGCATCAGACGCATGATTCTTCTGGACAAACTAACGAGTTTAGTGCGTCTCTCGAAGACGGACTAAAGTAGATACTTCATCCAGACGCATAATGCGTCTTGTGCCCGTCTTTATACTAGACGAATTTAACAGACGCAGAAAAAATGTGTCTCTAGTATATAAACGGCCAATGTTGGTGTTTTGATTGGCAGTTTGCTCCGTGGAAGTTGCAAGTTTCAAATTTCAACTTGTTACCCGGTGTTTACCTTCCCAAAGGCAGGTATTTGTACCCGTTCGTAACAACCTTGAACTCTATTTCTTACAATATAAATTTACGAAATAATAACTCGTCATTGGGTAGGAATCGCGAGGCTGTGAAAAAGGTGATTTTTAAATTTAAAAATCCACAGTATATCGCTGGGCGTGATTGTTTGCAAACCTTGAATTAGCGAAAGTTCTGTGAAGTCAATTGGAAACTGTTCGTATTGTTTTGTGGGATTCCCCACGCTTTGTCATCACCGGCGATAATTAGTGATTTATTTATTTATTTATTTATTTGTATACGAGAACCAAGTGTTTGTCACGTGGTCTCTATTAGGGAGAGGACCCTGGAAATAAGAATGATCCTGTGAATTAGTGTTTGTGTGTGGCGGCCATTACTCTTCTCTGCTGTTGTTATTTGGCGAATTTCGACTTGTTTTCTTGGTTCGATTAATTTACAAGTCGTATAAACGAAGAAAAGTTGAGTGAAGTACTTGTAAACACTTTG
>NC_090888.1:49290910-49295910 GCF_036669925.1 Montipora capricornis
TCAGGGCCTAGAAAAGATTTATACAATTATGTTCGCTTGTTGCTTGAAACGGGTTTATTTGTGAATAAGAATTTCCATGAATGACGGCTGCAAAGAATGGCTGCATGACACGAAATAGACCAGATCACGGGTTTTGGAAACCTAACAATAAGCGTAATTAGAGAGGCTACCACTTGTGCGCATTTTTAAAACATTTTTTATTCTTCATACACTCTTCATTGTAATGACAACAGATGATTCCAGAAATATAAAACAGAAGTGTGTTATATTTTCGCAAGGAGAAGACTAATGTTTTTCGAGCATGGAAATTCCTTCGAAAAAAAGGCGAGTTGAGGAGAAGCCTGACTTTGGTAAATGCATTATTTGCCAGGAAGAAACTAGGGAGTCACTTGTTCAGAGTGTGAGCGAAGAAGCTTATGCAAGTGTTTTGCACTTCGCGTATTCTAGAACTGCGTACGGTGAAAATGAGTTTGCTACCATCAGTGGATTACTGGAGGGGGTATCGGCAGAAGAATTAAGACAGAATAATGCTTCTTTCCACGCAAGATGCAGGAAACGACTTGTAAATTCTGCTATGCTGAAACGTGCTGAGGCGAGATTCGAGAAAGCAGCGTCGTCACAAAATACTTCAATCCTTTCACGTCCTCCTGGAAGGCCGTCTTTTGCTTCGCAGACAGGCTCTTCTACACCCGTCATTTTCCATGGTTTAACAGAACAAACTTCAAAGCAGATCCTACGTTCATCCACAGCTACCTTCAATAGGAAGTTATGTTTCTTTTGCCAGTCACACGACGATAAGCAGGACATTCATGTAATACAAACTGAGAACAGGAGAAAGCAACTTTTAGAGTTCGTTAAAAACTGCCACAATGACTTGTAAAAAGTTTATTTAACCAGCACAATAGAACCAGAAGATGCTTTGCCGAAAGATGTGTATTATCATCGTGCCTGCTGGATGAAACACGTGATACGCGCCATGACGCCTGAGGATAAGGCTAGAGCTGACGCCCAAGATTCTGAGCAAGAAAACAAACTTGCTGCTGATATAGAATTCCTGCATCTCATCCAAGAGCTTCTAAAAAAAGGAAAGATACTGAGTCTGGAAGACGTTCAAAAGGTGTACACGAATATCTTACAAGATCATCTGTGCTACTGGTTTCCTAGTAGAAAATCTGTGAGGCAGCTGTTAGCAGAGAATGTTGATGGTATCGAGTTCGTAAGTGCATATCGACGAAACGAGTCCGATCGCTTTTGCCTATCTGCTGCTAAGATCGCCGCCATAGAGAAAGCCGTTAAACAGTCATCGCACATTAATAGCGAGCTTGAAGTCCTTTATGACTGCTCAAAGATAATTCGCAGAGAAATCCAGGAGGCAAATACTTGGCACTTCAAAGGTACTCTCGACATAGATGCGCAAGATATTGTCCCTACCAAGCTCTTTACATTAGTAAAGTGGATACTTTCGGGCGTGGTTTCTGAACTGAAAACGGAGCAGCGAGCGGAAGATGTCAACAGAAAGTCAGTTCTCCTTGCGCAGCAGATTATGTACCAAACCAAGACTGATAGGCAAGTCAGATACGAGCCTCAGTTAGATGAAGAAGGGAAGACATTTCGTCACCAGCGCGAGTATCCATTGCAAGTTGGGGTTGGCCTCCTTGCTCACCAGCAAATGAGAAGTAAATCAGTAATTGATGTTCTACATGAGTTGGGCGTTTCAGTTAATCATGCGAGGATTCTACGCATAGAAACTCAGCTTGCGCAGGCTGTTCTGAGCAACTCCAGTGAGCACAGCATCTTTATTCCTCCAAAACTCTGTAAGGGCCAGTTTATCTTTTTTAGTGTTGACAATTCCGATTTCTCAGAAGACACCCCCGACAGAAAGAACACACTTCATGCAACCGCTATGGTTGTGTTCCAGCGAAAACGTACTAAGGATCCTGAAACTATAATGGAAATTGATGCGACTATGAGGACCAAGTCCCTTCCACAAGAGTCAATACCTGACACAGAAATATTACAGTGTTATATCCCTAAGAATGCGCAACCAAAGTGCTCCGGCTACACATTAGATACTACACCATCTAGTGATGTCACCAAGAAAGCGGAACAAAATGACTTGGCGTGGTCGGTAGGCAACTCAATCATCAGGTCTCGGTTGGAGCAAGTCAAGATCCCCACGTGGGCTCCATACAATTCTCAAGTGTTGTCTTTGACCCATCAGCTGACCACCGTTTCCATGATGCCTCTTCTAGCGGCTCCGGCGCATGAGTGGAGCACGATGCTCACAGTACTAATGCAGGCACAGAAGATCACGGCTGTGGTTATGGGAGAAAACCACAAGACTGTCATTACGTTTGACCTCCAACTATATGAGAAGGCTGTGAAACTCCAGATGCACAAGGCCCCAGACCTAGACCACCTGGTTTTCCGAATTGGCGAGATGCACACGATAATGGCTTCTTTTCGCGCTCTTGGGGCATCAACCGATGGCAGTGGCTTTGACGAGGGATGGATAGAGGCGGGGCTGTATGGTTCAACCACAACGCGACAGATTCTTGAAGGAAATCATATGAAGCGCGCTCTCACAGCTCACAGCATAACGTACTCTTCCTTGAGCGATTTGCATATGGAGGCGTTTTTGAAGAGCGAAAGTGCTAAAGGTAATGCCGAGCACAATACTGTATACGATAGTGTAATACAAGCATCCGTTGCAATGAACACCATCTGCAAGGAAGGTCAATACAGTGAGCTAGGGACGAAACACAAAGACCTTGTAACGGCGATGGAAACCGACGACCTTCAAGAGAGGCTATTGAGATTTGATGAGGTCATGGAGTTTCAGTGTCCATTATTCAAGTTTGCCCGGGACTACATGAAGTTTGTGATGTGTATCCTGATGTTCATACGCGCATCAAGAGAGGGAGGCTGGAACCTTCACCGTGAATCTCTCAAGGCTTTGGCAAAGTATTTCTTTGCTCACGACAGGCTGAACTATGCGCGAATGGTGCCACTATATCTAGTGCAGATGCACAGGTTAAAGGTCGATGATCCCGATATTCACCGTGAATTCACGCAAGGAAACTTTTGTGTAAACAAAAATGAGATCCCTTTTTGTGCAATTGGACCGGACCACGCTATAGAACACGTCACCAAGTTGATGAAGATTCGGGGAGGGCTGAAAGGTCTAACACAGCAACCAGCAGCCATGGCAAGATGGTTCCTTGTGGCGCCAGAACTAAGTCGACTTGCGACGCTAGCTGAGCACATGGTGGGGGTACAAAGAGCTTCATCAACGCATCATCACGATTTAAGCGATGCGATAACAAAACGCTATAATGAAAATGTACAGAAGCTGAAGGATGTCCTCAAAGTGAGTGACCCTTTCGCGACAGAGGAACGTCATCTGGTGAACATCATCACGAAAGCAGTAATGCCAGATGACATCAAGGACGGAGTTCTAACACGAGATAAGATCGGCCAAGCGTTGTTTCAGACATTTGCTCAAGAGAGAATCGTCGAGGCCAAGTTAAGTGTTTGGAGTCCCATGAAAAAGGCAAATCTGAAGTCATGGAAGTCTGCTTGGCAAAAAAACAAAAACAAGACAACTTGTGGCGTCGCACCCTTAAAGGATGATAGAGCTCTCTTTGCACGCTTCTTAGTCGTCATTCTCTGAAGGCCTGATCTTGACATAAAGGAAACCATCAGTACCTTTGAGTTAGCCGAGTATCCAAGGGCACTCTTCTTCTCTGATGGCAGTTTGCGACACTGCGCGGCCAAGAGCAAGCTGATGAACATCCTAGAAAGCCTTTTACCGGCCCAACAGCAACCACAAACGTCTACAGTACAACCTCACTCTGCAGATCCCTCCAGTAGGCAAGCGGTCATCGTTGATGCCACGGCCGTCGTTCAGGCAATGGGAAAGCCACCGTGGATACGAAATTGGCGTGACCTAGCAAGCCATTTCACAGAAGTCATTGATTCTAAGTCTGAAGGTGCCACCGAGGTGCATGTTGTATTTGACCGCTACGATATCCCAAACTCCTTAAAAGAAGGAACGCACCAGAAACGAACGGGCACAAGCAGAGCAGTGGTATACAAGATTACTGTGGATGCTGTTATAGACAAGATCACGATGAAGGATCTTTTGAGCTGCAGCCAGAATAAGGAGACATTGGCTATCTTCCTTGCAGCACAACTTATCGAGTGCAAGAAAGACTCGCAGACGACGTATGTAGTAACCTCTAAAGGTGACTGTATGGCTTCTAATAGCCTACCGATTCAGCATTTAAGGAGTGAACAGGAGGAAGCAGACACTCGTATGCTCCTGCATGCTCTTGACGCCACACAGAGAGGAGCAACGTCCATAACCATTCAGAGTCCAGATACAGACGTACTCGTTCTGACCCTCTGGATTTACAAGAGACTTTGTCCAGACACTACAGTCATTGTTGGAACAGGAGGAAAACGAAGAAGTATTCCACTAGGCCCACTCTACGAGGCGGTAGGAGAAGAACTTGTGAAGGCTTTACCTGGCTTTCACGCTTTTTCAGGATGTGATCAGACAGGCACTATCAGTGGAAAAAGCAAAGTGTCTTTTTGGAATACACTAAAGAAAGCCGAACGATCAGTACTCGATGCCTTTTCCAGCCTGGGAACCACCGACACCATCCCAGATGATATATACATGATGCTAGAGCGCTTTGTCTGCCAGTTGTACATCCCATCGACACAGCTAAGAACCATAGGAGAGGTCCGATGGTTGTTCTTTAGCAAGAAACAACACGTAGAAGAACAGCTGCCCCCTACTAAAGCAGCTCTACACCAGATGACAAGACGTGCTAATTTCGTTGCATTGGTTTGGAAGTCTTGCGACAACCCAAATCCCAGCATTCCTAGCCCGATATTACACGGATGGCAACAAGATGGGGATACACTGCATCCGGTTCCAACCACACTCCCACCTGCACCTAAGGCCGTACTGCAGTTGATTAAGTGTGGAT
>NC_090888.1:49300910-49315910 GCF_036669925.1 Montipora capricornis
GAATTCTACCTCAAACCTCTTTCACAGAGTCTTCCATCCTTTGTGAAGGATTCCACGGATTTTATCAACAAATTAGGAGATTTGAATGCAAAAGGCCCATTCCCTGAGGGGTCCCTCCTTGCGTCTTGGGATGTAGTGTCAATGTTTCCAAACATTGACAACAATCTAGGTATTTCAGCAGTTAGAAAGGCACTTAATTCCAGATCTGATAACATTCCTTCCACTGATTGCTTAGTTGAAGCCGTTGAAATTTGTCTCAGGGTAAATAATTGCCAGTTTGCTGGTCAGAGCTTTGTTCAAAAACACGGTACGGCCATGAGACCGAAAAACGCCTGCAGTTATGCAGATCTAGCGATGGGCATCATCGACGAGAAAGCCAAATTTGAGGGTAGCTTGAGACCTATGCTTTGGTGGAGATACAGGGACGATATTTTTGACCTCTGGACTCAGGGTTTACCTAAATTATTGGAATTCACTGATTATATCAATGATTTGTACCCTACTATTAAATTCGAATTGGTTTACTCCGAAAGTCATTTGAATGTCCTTGATCTCACGTTGCATTTTTGTAACGGGTTTATTAGCACTGATGTTTATGCTAAACCCACCGATAGCCACCTCTATCTGCCTTTTTCGAGTTCACATCCCTCACATTGCAAAAGAGCAGTCCCCTTTGGGGTAGCTTTAAGAATCAAACGCAATTGTTCTACCAACGACTTTCTTCAAAATAGGTGTAAGGAATACAAAGGATATTTGAAATCTCAAAATTATCCGGCGGAGCTTGTCGATAAACAGTTCGACAAAGCTCTCAGTATATCAAGATCTGAACTTTTGAGCAAAAAGGTAAAACCAGATAAGAAAGTTTTTCCACTGGTGCTTGACTACAATCCAATTTTGCCAGATATCCAAAAAGTCATTAAAAATCACTTTCATCTATTGCAATCTTCACCAGAAGTCAAAGAAATTTTTCTGTCCAAGTCAATTTTTCCCGCTTATCGTAGAACAAAAAATCTTAAGGAGATGTTAGCGCCATCCAAATTTCAGGTAACCTCTTGTAGAAATCAAAGAGAAGAAAATGGGGGTTGTTCAAAATGCAATAAGAAATGCGATCTTTGTAAAAATTATTTAATTCAAGCTTCAAAATTTCAAAGTTCAGCTACTGGTCGTCATTATTCCATTCAACAAAAACTTTCTTGTTCATCGCAAAATGTTATTTATTTGGCCACTTGTGCCAAATGCAACCTGCAATATGTGGGCTCCACCTCGACTGAATTTAAAGTAAGATTCCGGAACCACAAGTCGAACATGCTGAAGAACAAAAGAACTTGTGAATTGGCTATCCACTATAATAACTCTGAACATGAAATTTCACAAATAAATTTCATCATTATCGAACAAATTAGGTCTTTTGAAAATTCTTTACATCTTGAACAATTGTTACTCACTAGGGAGGCCTATTGGACTGCGCAATTATTTACCCTTAATCCTCATGGTCTTAATAAAAGGCGGGAATCTAGATTGAAACACAGCATTAATTACTACAATTGAGTAGTTGTGAGTTGACATTTTCCCAATACGATGCATTTTTATCGATATGTCACCTATAGTTCTTTATTTGTTTTTGATTGTTAAATCTATGTCACCTTGGAATTTAGACCTTTGTTATAGTTCTTTATTTGTCTTTGATTGTCAAATCCATGTCACCTTGTAGCTTTGACCTTTGTTTTGTTTCGTTTCCTTAATTTCAATATTTCTGCTCTGTATATATAAGCTGCTGTTTTTGTGATTTGCACTCAGTGTAAATAGTTTTTTTAGTTTTTAATTTTTAACCTGAAGAAGGCCGAACGGCCGAAACGTCGCATTAAACTTCGTCCAGAACAGTCAAGAGTTTGTCTCTTCGTAGCTTTTCCTTACGTACACTTAACTATATATATATATATATAGAGATACGTAGACTTGAACTAGGTCAAAAACATTTATTTGCTACTCCGAGTTTCATGCTTCTCACGAAGCAATCATCAGGCAACTGCCAAAAAGAAGGAATACATGGTGTTTTACAGTGATTTTGAAAATAACGGTAGCAATTCACTATAGGCTGGGGTGCATAGCAACGGTTAAACAATACAAACTGTTTCCAGTGAGCTGCTAAAAATAAGCCTTAAATAATTACGCTATTGAGAAGGAATTTCTTTGCATGTCTGCAACTTGTTACAAGCTCATTTCTGTTGTTAAGGGTCGCCAAATCTGGTCTACAAATTATATAGTATTTCTCCCACAGACATAAATTACACTTCTTCGTTACATTTGAATAGGATCTCGCATGCCTAACAATCCGCCATTTAATGTGATAGTCGACTTTCTTGTCTTTCAAACCCCATACATATTTACTAAGTTCAGTGGAATTTCTGTAGCGTTCATTTCTAAAGGAACATGTGTGGTTTCTATAACGTGATTTGAATGATGTGTCGCAAAGACCGATGTAAGTTTGCTTTGACTGAGATGTTGTGACCTCTGCTTGATAGATGGTATTCCGCACGTTGCACTTTCCGTCTAGAGAGCAGGATCTTTTGTCACGGCAGTTGCAAGTGTTGATAGTTTGAGCGGGTGGATTTGATGACTTGTTAATGACGGCTTTATTTTGGTTGGAGATAATTGTTTTTACATTGCTCATGCAGCTATAACTAATTTTGAGAGTGTTCCGGTTGAAAATTCTGTGCAAAGGGTGTGATTTTGGGAAGTGCTTGCCGATTAGGGTGAGGAAACACTTTCCAACCTTTGTTTTGACGTTTTGGCTGTACGGAGGATTGAACCAGGTGATGTTTCTAGGCCTATTCTTGCGGTGTTTGGTTTCTGGAGTTGTTTTTCTGTAGGTTAGATTATATATGTAGCCGCTCTTGTTGAGTGCATCTTGGTAGGTTTCTTTCGCTTTATCAAATGATTCTTTGTCGGAGGAAATTTCTGAGAGGCGCTTGTTTATGGATTCCGGTATGTTCTTTAGGATGGATGGGGGGTGATTGGATTTCTTGTGAACGTAGAGTGGGATGTTTCCTTCTTTTGTGTAGGGATAATGCTTTCCAGATTGGAGGTCAAGGGTGACGTCTAAGAAATTTACTTTGGTGGTGTTTGCTTCGACTGTGATCTTTAAGTCGTTTTCACGGAAAATTTGGCAGAAGCCCTTCTTGATTCTTTCGATCTGTTGAGGGTTTGAGTTAAAAGCTGCCAAACCGTGGGGTTTGAAAGACAAGAAAGTCGACTATCACATTAAATGGCGGATTGTTAGGCATGCGAGATCCTATTCAAATGTAACGAAGAAGTGTAATTTATGTCTGTGGGAGAAATACTATATAATTTGTAGACCAGATTTGGCGACCCTTAACAACAGAAATGAGCTTGTAACAAGTTGCAGACATGCAAAGAAATTCCTTCTCAATAGCGTAATTATTTAAGGCTTATTTTTAGCAGCTCACTGGAAACAGTTTGTATTGTTTAACCGTTGCTATGCACCCCAGCCTATAGTGAATTGCTACCGTTATTTTCAAAATCACTGTAAAACACCATGTATTCCTTCTTTTTGGCAGTTGCCTGATGATTGCTTCGTGAGAAGCATGAAACTCGGAGTAGCAAATAAATGTTTTTGACCTAGTTCAAGTCTACGTATCTATTCAAAGCTCTGGTAAACCCATTGAGCACTTTTAGCTGATGATCAATTTATCACGTCATTTCATTATATATATATATATATATATACCAAGTTTATAGTGTGGCGTGAAGGTGAAGAGCGCTCAATACCATTACAAGTAGAGCGAAAACAAAGTAAAGACACAAGGCAAAGATCAGCTGTTGCTACTCTGAGTTTCACGCCGGTTGGCGATCTTCAGGCATCTGGCAGTTCAAATTTATTACAAGCGCATATAGACAAAGGTGACATCTAAAACAATGGTGTTATATTACATGACGACATTTACTAAACATTTCGGAGCGTCTATTAAGCACACTTCTTCCTAAATCAAGCAAACAACGACACCGATCAAGACAGAGCCGCCCACAGGCCAACAGGCTCACAGGCTAACACCTACGGTCTGAAATCAAAACTAAGCGCCCCTTCAGTCACAGAGATAAAAGCGTTTGAAGACGACGTTGCGAGACTGATTGAGAACGTGAAATTCAGAGATGTGAATAACGAATTCATGAAAGAATTAGAACGTGACAAGAAGAAGATAAAGTCTTCTACGAATATTTTTGTTCCCGCCGACAAAACAAGAAATTATTACGAAATGCACCCAAGCGATTACACGAAATTGCTCACGGAAAATGTCACTAAATCCTACAAACACGCACAAGAACACATCCCCACAAATATCGCTGAAGAATTCAAGGACATCGTCGAAGAACTGAAATTATCCAACCGTACTGACCCCATGGCTGAGTCTACTGCTTTCTTGACACTGAAAGACCACAAACCAGACTTCGAAAACCACACTAAATGCCGCCTGATAAACCCAGCTAAAAGCGACGTTGGTAAAATCAGCAAATCCATCCTGGACACTGTTAACTCAAAAATCCACGAGCAAACCGGTGTTAATCAATGGCGCAATTCATCAGATACCATTGAAAGGTCGAAGAGAGAGGTTGTATCTTTGGTGCAGCGAAAGGCCTTTCCTCATGAGATAAAAGATCTCAAAGCAGGATGTCAAGTGAAGGCATCAAGCCACATTTTGAAGCTCAAACCAGTCATGGATGGAGTCATGACGGTCGGTGGTAGAATTTCGAGAGCTCCTATCTCATCCAATGCCATGAATCCGATGATCCTGCCTAAAGACCATCACGTCTCAAGAATCCTGATACGTTATTTGCACGAAAGGAATGGTCACTGTGGAACTGAACAGGTCTTGTTCTTTCTCAGGGAAGAGTTCTGGATGGTGAAGCCTAGAGTAGCTATAAAGGAGGTTCTTGGGAAGTGCTTACTATGTAAGAAGCTTATGCCCCGAAAGATGAATCAAGAAATGGCCGAGCTGCCCAAAGTTAGGCTGACCCCGTATGAACCCCCTTTCACGTTCAGTGGAGTCGATTACTTAGGACCCTTTCACGTGAAAAGAGGGAGAGGAAGAGTTGCAGAGAAATGTTGGGGGGCGATTTTTGTGTGTCTGAATTCGCGGGCAGTACACATCGAAGTCGCGAAGTCTCTAGATACGGATGATTTCATTCTTGTTTTGACCCGACTCCTGAATCGAAGAGGCCATGTGAGAGAACTGCGGTCAGATAACGGGACGAACTTTGTTGGGGCAGATCGCGAAATCAGGGATGCCGTAAATCAAATTGATAATGACAAGGTTGGAAGAGAATTGATGCAGCGTGGATGGGGTGCGTGGGTGTTCCACCCTCCTGGGGCCTCCCACATGTCCGGAGTCTGGGAACGATTAGTGAAAACGGTAAAACGAAGCTTGAAGGCCATCCTGGGAAAAGATCTTATCAATGAAGAGGTTCTCCAAACAGTGTTTACCGAGGCTGAGCGTATCGCTAACTCTAGAACCTCTGACAAGAAACCCTTTCAGCCCTGATAACAGCGAACCTCTCACGCCAAATCATTTCTTGAACATTCGCCCTTCTACGAACCTGCCCCCGGAAGCTTTTGAAGAGAATGAAAGGATGAACAGGAAGAGATGGAGACAAGCTCAAGTTCTTGCCAATCATTACTGGAAGCGTTGGTTGAGAGAATATGTCCCATCGTTGCAAGAAAGACAAAAGTGGAACAAAGTTCGAAGAAACCCACGCATTGGAGACCTCGTCCTGATCGCTGATGATAATGTTCCAAGGAACCAGTGGCCCTTAGGTCGAGTTGCAGGCGTGTTCCCTGGCAAGGATGGATTAGTGAGGAGTGTCGAAGTGAAAGCTAAAGGATCTTTTTTCAAGCGACCAGTTACCAAGATTTGTTTGCTAGAAGCGGCAGATGATGAAGAAGGACAGTGAGCTTGGCTCAACGGCCTGCTTGATAACAAGAATGAATTTCAAATGTCATGAACTTCGGTCAAAGGGCGTTCATGGGGGGTGCGATGTTGTCACCGGAACTGCTTTCTGAACCGGAACTAGAGTACACGTCATCTCCCATGATACCTCTGGGTCATATGCCATGTGCTCGAAGAGTCGGACATGTTTAGTTTGAAAATGTTTGAATATTCTTTCCATCGAACAAAAAATATGGACTACGTCGCTTTTGATTGACTTCTACCTGGACTCGTCAACATATGTAAGTTTTGTAGAATTTTCGCACTCGTTGTTTTTGAAACCCATTTTTGACAGCTTTCATAAGAAACACTCGTATCTGTTGCAGCGAATCTACTACTACAACAACAACTTGTGAGATCGAAATAAAAGGCAGAGAAACCAGTAGAACCTATGTTCGTGAAACTGTTGTCGAATCTCAATATTCACGGAGCCGGGATTGAGAGAATTGCAGGAGTGACTACAGCATATCTAGGGTTAAGTGCACTTTGGTAGTGTGGTTTGGCTTTGTTGAAGTGTTCTTTGCTTGAGGAAATGTCGGAGATTCATCGGCCGATGACTGCAGGCAGGTGTTTTATTATTGTAGGCAGATGGTTGGAATTGCTGTCAATGTAGAGAGTTCGTTGTTGGGCTTTCTGTATGGATAGTAGGTTCCGTCCGTGAGGTTTAGGGTGACAAAAACAAATTCTCGACCTAATCAACTCGAAAATCAGAAATATGACAAAGCTCAAGAAGTGGAAAAACTGGAACTGGATCACGGTCACTGTTGTGAATTACGGTAAGGTTTGGTTTTTTGCCTTACATGTACATTACGTGTACACGAATCTTGGATTTTTCGATAGTACAATGCACATGTAGTAAGTGAATTGTTTGGAATACATGTACATGTAGAAAGTTGGCCTGGCGTAGTATGTTTACTTTGAAAAGCAACCAAAAACAATGAAATATCCAGACATTTACAAGTGCATTACAAGTCCGTTACAAGTTCCAGCTGAAGTGAAACCACTTATTGATGAACAGCAAACAAACACAAGCTGTATGTAAATGTAAGGTTGTTTACTAATGGAGGAAACATGCGTCATGTGAATGTCTTATCCTTTTACTTGGAGTGTTCCAAGAAGAGAAAGAATGGATTCAACCAAGTTTACCGGTAAACACACTGCAGGTCAAGACATTTGGGACAAACATCAATACAGAATGTAATTATTACGGTAAGTCCTGAAACAAAATATACTCATGGGAGAATTACCTCATGGGAATGTGGTTTCCTTGGATCAACAGTACCAAATATACATTGTGGTACGTTATTTCTATTGTTGCCTGTCCTTACAACCGATATTTCATTCTGTCCACCATATCATGATATTTCACCTGTTCGAAAATTCAGCTACACTGTACTTGTATTCGTTTTTTCGCTGTAAAGAACCAAATTTCACATGGAAGTTCCAAAATTCCGCACCATTTCAAGCGCATTATTCGACAAATTTTGATGAGAACAAAGCACGAAATTCGTCAAAATTTGCTCTCATAACTTTTGCACAGTCCTGTAATTTTGTTTTGGCCTTTTTCTTTCAAGTTGATCAGTGCTTGCTTTTCTGTGTTTTGATCTGCTATTGTTGTGCATGGTAAATGTGATCACCGTTTGTTTTACTGAACGACAACAGCATGCTTTAACTCCCTTTCACCAAATCCTCTCATGAGTTACTTTTCACTGGTACTGTACATGACACTGCTACGGCTGATCGCATCATGTAATTCCATGCTCCTTATAGAGCTTGTTTGGAAACAACTTGTAAAAGCTCCCTCATGCACAAGCTTTGATGGGGTGCATTACATCTGTAAGTTTAGGTTAGCATTGATCACATGCATAAGGAAAAAATTGTCATAGAATGATGTACATTTTATACCTGGGAATAAAACCCATACAATCTGGAAATTTACAAATACATGTACAGGCCTGGGGTAAAAAATGTATATTACACATACATGTACATATGTCAATCTTAAAACAAACGGCTAGCTATAAAGAGGAGGCATAAAACAGGCAGAGAGCTTTTCAAGTAAAAAGGAATTCAAAGTTCTGGTACCTGTCTGCTGCCACTGCACTACATGTTGGCCCTGACTGGATCCCATGAGGATGTGATGATTCTATTTCAATTGCTGCTTCAGCTGGTTGGGTTTCTGTCTCTGAAGGGGATGGTGTGGCCTATACATGTATGGTCATTCAGCAAGTTATTAATACATGTACATGTATACACATGCATGAACAGAGACTGTTGAGGGCACACTTGCCTTTGCGGTACAAAACACCATTCATTGTTTACTAAAAAGAAACAACCCTAACCATTTACCAAATGCTAACATTAGGCCTAAAAACTTTTGTTTAGGCCTATGGTTAGCTTTAATGAACGTTAAGGATTCTTACTGCATTGCTAAAACAATGACCTGAGACTTGTGACCTGTGTTTTGTACCTGCAGTCACCCTTGACATACAAATCAACCAATGCTGCATAATTACGTACCGTACTTATTCAGCTATAAGCCGAGCGATTTTTACACAAATCCTCACTCAATTTGGGCAAATTTGAACCCGTAGAAGGGGTCTCGGCTTATAGCCGAGTATTTTTGATAAAAAGAATTTTCTCAGGAAATTAAAACAGTAACAAATGAACGCGTATTCACTTACAAGCCGAACTATATTAGTTGTAAAATGAAGAGAAGTTGTTGTTTCGATGTTGTTGGTGTAATATGGACTTTTATTACTTAGTGGCTCGTAAAGCTAAAAGGAGCCCTTTGTGTTGTTGCGTTTGTGATCTTATTGCTCGTCTTCTTCCTTGCTGTCTGTCTCGAATTCGTCGTCCATTTCCTCGTCTTCACATTTTTTTTTGTTCTGGAATATTCTCGTCGAAGACTGCATCGTCTTCTGTGCCGTCGAGTGTGTTATAGAGGTGCCGCAAGTCTTAAACGACCGCCTCACCATCTCCTCGGGAATATCGCGCCAAGCCTGGTTCTTCGCTTGAACGAAGACACGTTTCCTGTGAGGTCAGAAATTGTTTAATAATATTCAACACCTCACGATCACGTTGCTTGTTTGTTTCTTATCTTTCGTGTTCATTTGATTGCTTTGAGTATAATTTTTCAGTCAATGTCAATTTGTATTTTAAATTACGAAAATTCCATAGTCGATAATACACATCAAGACCTAAAATGGGTCTCAGCTTATAGCCGAGTATTACGCATTTACAATTCGTGTCAATCAAGTTGATTTTTTCCGTAAGAAGTTTGGGGTCTCGGCTTATAGCCAAGCTCGGCTTGTAGCCAAATAAGTACGGTAACTGCAGAGAAACAAGGACAATAACAGTACACTGATCAGAAAATTAATCATCAACATCAACCTCCGGAAGAAAACTCACACAATCATCAGATGCAAGACTTGTTGAATTCAGTGTTGACGGGAGATCAGCTCTTGCTTCGGGCTTTCCTGTTCTTTTACTTGTTTCATTTCTATAAGGAATTTCTTGATATCTCTTAAAAACCTAAACCAAGAAAAACTTGTTTAGGGTTAGGTACTGTATATAGGGTTTTTTCTCCATTCATCACGTTATAGGAAAGATGAGAAACAAGAATGGAGAAGGGCACAATATGGTAAAGACCGGATAAGGCCCTTGAAATACAATGTACCTGCTATTAAGGATAGCGCCTGCTAATTTAAAGGTATTTTTGCCCCGGTTTATGATTATGCAGCAAATGTAGATCTCAATAAGTGTTATTGAAATCCAAAAAGAAAATTGGGGGTTACCACGCATTTTTCAAAGATAATTGATGAATAATATTTGTAAAAAGCTTTAAAATACAAAGCAATGTATGGCGCTCTTTCTCAAATTGAAAACTTAATTCTCTCTCAAAAATGCAAGGCTACCCCCAATTTTCTTTTTGGATACCAAGGATACTTACTAAGATCTACTTTTTCCGGATAGTTTTAACCCATGCAAAAATATCACTGTATTGGTAAGCATCACCGATAGGAAACCCGAGTATCTCAAGATGCGCAGAATGTAAGCGCAATAACAATAGTAGGCACGGTCCTTAATGTATCATTTTTCAAGCACAAACACGCAAACACACTCACAGATACATACACACACACCATGACTGCAATAAACTGAGTTCAATACTGAGCGAACTAATATTGGTAAAGTGCCCTTTTAAAAGAAGTTTAGATGAAATACTACATGTATGTACAGAAAGAGGGAGGTCATTCCAGTAGTATTTACCAACAATCAACAACAGTGGGACAAAACTTCCTTATATTAATTCTAAACTGAGAAACAAATAATTGTTGAGTAGATGCACTTTGTGATGAATAATTATGTTGCTCAGATACGAGAGATACTTAAAAATTGCAAAGCTTATTAGCAAAGATATGTTCATACATAAATATAAACATGTATACATGCAATTTAACAATATCACGAAATTTAAAGTGCCTATGAAGTAAAACTATATCTTTAATTTGCTTATTTTAAAGATCTTTCAAAATGATGAAGAATGGTGTTTTCTATTTTGGAGTACCTTCTTTCATTCCAGAGATATTCAAGTCTTTGTTAAAAAATTGATGATGTAAAAAGCAATTTGCAAATGACTGTAATGCAAGGTTGCTGCCTAACGGTCGCCCGGTCACCTGGGACGCCTTACTTGCCAGCGTGGGCGACCAAGTTTCTGAACGAGTAGCCCGAATGGGCGCCGAACTTATCACAAGGTGATTCATCCTTGCTGGAGATTAAACAATGAAAAAAGCTATATGGTTGGAAAGGCGGCAGCCAAGCAAATTCCACAAATAAACAACTCTTTGACTTGTACAATGTAAATAATTATGTTAACATTAACATAACATTGCTGAGGGCTTTCGTAGCGTTACCTCCTGATAAAACACGGAGACTGGGTTTCATAGTGATTCCCAAATATGGAAAACCGACATGATCATACGTTCCCTCTGTTTTTACATTTACATACGTAAGGGAAGTTAAACTTGCAGAAAGTTACGCGACAAAAGAATGTTCATCCCATCGGCTCTCAAGAACCTACTAGTAAAACGTGGTATAATATTATTTGTAATGTGATTTCTTAACGTTGAATTAAATGCTGAAAGAAAATATTTCATGTTTTGGTGATGTCTGCACCATAGTACATACCAAACATTTTAACGTGCCGCACGTGCGAATCTCCTTTTTCCCGCGTTAATTGTTGAAGGTTTTTACTTGGTTTTTTGCCCGGTAACACCACTGGAGCTCTCGCAACAGGTAAGTAATACTTTTTTGTCGAGTAAAGGTGGAATTACGTAGTCATTTCAGTATACAATGATACGATTGGATCGTGGAAGGTTCTTCCCTAACTCCAAATACCTGGATCTTTATGCACTTAAGACGTGCGAGCAAACAAATAACAAACAAACAAACAAATCACTTTTACTATTCCGACATGAAATGGTGAAAGACTAAACTATGAACTGAATTAAAATAGCTGAAATAGCTTGATCCCAAATGAAACTAAAATAGCTGTGAGTGATGCCTGTCAGAAAGCAGGTGCGTATCAGAGAAAGTTGACACGATTAAAAATCGCGAAACGCGACAACTTAGGTACGATTTCAGTGTGTACTTAGATTTCTGGGTCAAGTACAAGTCATACACTGTATGTACGTGTACCCAGAAATGCTTTGTAAGGTACACACCAGTTTTTTGGTACATGTAAGTCATCATGTTCTGTGGCACATTTACATCTCGTATAATTATAGCTAAAGCAAACCACTTGACTTCGGCGGGAAGGGGGTCTTTGGTTAATTAATTAATTCTGGGCTCCTGAAAAAATCACTCGGGCTACTAACTTTTAATGTTGGAAGCAGGAAGGGCTCCCAGAAAATGTTCTTAGGCAGCACCCTTGGTAATGAATCAAAAAATTAAGAATTATCATCCTTGAAAATATTGGATGGGTGTCGTTCAAACTTGGAAGGAGTAATCTACACCAAGTAAATCACAAAATAATACCCTCTATGCTGTTGCAATGGCAACCATTTTAATGCAGGATTGATTTTGTCCTTTTATTGTCTTAATAAGACATGTTCACTTCTGTTTTAAGCTGATGTATTTCAAGTCTGACCACCTGCCTGTACTAATCTGTTCAAAATCTGAGATATTTGGTTTATTGCAAAGAGGGACTGGAAACGAGTGTTGCCACGGCAACAACGTAATAGGTGTCACTTTGTGCCTTATCTGATGTACATTACTGGTGCCATGTTTTGAAAAACACCCATCCAATATTTTCTGAGAAATTCTCAATTTTGGGATTTATTACAGGCATGTGTACATGTACACTTTATTCCATCATCACTTTTTAAACTAAAACTTGAAATATCGTGGAAACCAGAGAAGACATTATTCCAAAATAGAACACACTACTCTTTATCAATTTTTAAAACTAGTAATAGGTACAATGTAGTTTTCACTACATCTGCCCCCACCTACGATAGTATGAAAGGAAATTGAGATACATTTAAATTATAATTTCTGCTTAAGAGGCCCTGACTGTAAATATCGAGAATCCGCTGACAGTTGCAAAATTTCACAATTTATTTTATTCTACCTAAAAGACCCATTTGGTGAACTATTTTCAAAAATGGAAATAAAAAGTTCCATAGCGGTTTGCTTTTTCCGAAAAATCCAAAAGTTCAAATTACGCCGAGGCGGCCCCCAACCCCCCGGAAAAACAATGAAAAATTCTGCAACTTCGTTAACTCCGTATGCGACAACGCGTTGAATTCCCGGTTTGCTTTTTTGGATATTGGTAAAAGGACCCTTTGTCGTGTTAACAATGTAAACTTCATGTACTTTTGTCAAGTTTAAGACAACATAAAAACCCGTTGAAATAACCCACTTTCCATCTTTTGGGTTGAGGTGAAATAAAGGCCAACTTTAAAGGCCTATAAAAATCCTAGTATATAAATTTACGTGTCATATTGTACATCAGGTGAAAGCTTTATCCTTGTAGGTCATTATCTCCAACTGTCGATTTTGGCCCGCAAAAATTAGCGCATCCAGTTTGAAAAGAGTTCGGGCTAGTTTGACCAAAAATTCAATGCAAATTGCTGAGCGGATGCATGTCATGCAAGAGGTCACGGCCAAACCTTCAGTTTACAAATAATGCATCTTTTTTCCCTTTCTGATTGAAAATGGC
The DNA here is from genome assembly GCF_036669925.1 of Montipora capricornis. Lineage (NCBI taxonomy): Eukaryota > Metazoa > Cnidaria > Anthozoa > Scleractinia > Acroporidae > Montipora > Montipora capricornis. The sequence continues at coordinate 49,314,138 of NC_090888.1, forward strand.
AGCAAAGAGCGCCTTGAAGTACTTCAATGACCTTTCAATATATTTAACGATCATACAAGCAGACCACATATCATTTTATTTATCTTAGGTCTAGACAAAGATAACAGTCGTCGATCGCGTTGATGCGTAGTCCAATAAATTGACGTAAAATTTGATTCACATACACAGCGAAACCCCGAGCGAAACTTATTACAAAATTGAAGACAATTGGGTAGACTTACTGTTGTTACTGTTAGTTTAAAATAACGCGATGTAATCCTAGGAGCTCCCTATCTTACTCAATTTTTAACCGGAAAGATCAACAAAACACACTGCCAAAGAAATGATCAATGAAGATGTGCGTCCTTGCAGTTCTTGCTTACCGTAATTTGTTCATAAATGATAAAGCCAATCACTCAAATATTTTTCTTGCCTGTAGAAAAAAAAAATGAAGAAAAAAAAACATATGACCTTTTTCACCAATAATTCGCATTCCAAAACGAATGTCACGCAAAAGAGTTGCACATTCCGTGAAATTATCGTCTCGTTGTTGTAAGGTTCTTTCTTTTTTTGAACGTTTTTAGCACAATTTTTCATTTTAGAATCCTCTTTTAACCATGAACAACACTGTTACGAAACAGCACTAGTACCATTGCGTCGAGTAAAATATTATCTGATTTGTGTTATAACATCACGTGACGAAGCCATCCCACGGAGTTGGCTGCAGAACAGCAATTGACCAGATGGATGTTCAGTTCCAACCGAAACCACAGGACATATTTAAGTCCTCTACAGCTAAAGGGGACTGTGGAATTAGTAGCAGTGAGTCAACTTTCGTCTTATCAACCAGCGAAACCCTTTCTTCTAGTTGGGCATGATAGTAAACCCCTTTCAAAGAATACCCGTGTACATCGGCTCTGGGATACCCCTAGACGAAGAACTTTTTTTGAAAATTTTGGATAAATAACCCGGACAGACTTCAAGCGACGGAAGTGATCCAAAAGAATGGCTATCAATCGATCATCCTTGTCACTTGAAAAACCGAAATGCCCCGAGTACATATTCATAACAAATAGATATTGAAGATAAAATTGTTTTGATCACTGACAGATATCGGTATTGGGGTTTGAGTAAAAACTCAGAATAGAGGCGTAGAAAGAAGGTAGGGGAAAAAACGAAAAAGACGGAGGGTACATTGTACAGCCACACCTTGGCAAAGGATAGGCTCAAGCGAGCTATTCTTTTCGAGCGGTGAGCGATGCAAGCCAGCAAAGAGTGCTAAACCGGAGCGACTGCACCGCAGTCATTTCGCGTTTCTCTTTCTGGTGCCCCTCGCTTCTCTCCTCCGCAGAGGCTCCCGCTTGGTATTCCAGTAATAATAGCAAACATGCTTCTGCGGAGGAGACAGGCGAGTGAGCACCAGAAAGAGACGCGAGATGGCCGGGACGGGGTCGCCCTAGCCTGCCACTTACGCGTTCTGTCTTTACTCGCGCGCGTTGCGGGCACCGCTCAAAGAGGATGGCTTGCTCGATGCTATCCGATCCTATTGCTTGGAAATAAACATCTGAGGGTGGGTAGAAAACGACCACATCAGCCCTAAGACCCAAAAACGAAAATCAACTTGAAATGGCTATCCTGATCTTATTGATCTACAAGTGTAAGGAACATCAAGATCTTCAATTATCAATGAATCTGATCAATTTCTTCGTTTTCTTCAAAACCCCACCAAAAGTAAAAAAGGAATACCCCCTCAAAATCCCCTTCAAATTGCTGGAAGCTCGCATGAAATGGGAC
>NC_090888.1:49320910-49325910 GCF_036669925.1 Montipora capricornis
TAATCAAGAAATCCACTTTTAGAGTACCGTAAACGTCCATGTATAAGCCGCACTTTTTTTCACAAAATTGAAGCCATAAATCAAGGGTGCGGCTTATCCATGGATACATCTGTGTTTGGAGCTTTAACTAAAGAAACATAAAAGAAACTGAGAACATGTTGCTGTTGTTCATTGACTTTTTAATGAGTGGTGGCTCCTAAAGGAGCCGTCTGTGTCTTCGAGTGTTTACCAGCGAATCTTGCTCTCCAAGAGTTCTTTCAAGCGATTAATTTTCGCTTTACTCGAATAAGTAAACACCAACCTACAAGGAATCTCCATTCCTCCACACAGCTGTTTGCAGAGACGCCTTCACCCAGCCACTTCCATGCATATCTTTCCGCCACATGCGATTAAAAAACCACAAAATTCGCGAGTAATTGCGAGGTAAATGGTCCTCTGTTTCGTTGTGCATGACCACCTTCTCGGCAAATTTGTCGACTGCATTATCAAGCTCCTGTTCTGCATGAAATTTTTCGCCTATTGCGGGTTTCCAAACATCTTTTTTGACGTGGTCATGCTACCAAGGCCCTGGCCCAGACTCGTCCCCACATTTAAAGCTTGGCTACTAAGCACTCGTTCGTTTTGTTTCAATCGAAGGAATTTCAACTTTATGGTGAAACGTTGATTGTTTGTTCTTGTTGGTTTATAGCAATAGAAAGTTATTGGAACTTCAAACTTTATTGTATTACATTCTTTTCCAACATCTGCGCTTCTAAATTCGGGGTGCGGCCTATCTACGGATGCGGCTTATACATGGACGTTTACAGTAATCACTGAAACGAGCGCTTAGGCTTAATCACTAAACAAGTGCTATGTGAGTTATCTTTGGATCAGCTGCTACATCACCCTATTCAGCACACGATCTCGTTAAACAGGACGTTACAAATCGATAATTTCGATACTCGATAAAATCGATCGTAATCGATATTTTTCACTTGTTCCTGGCTTAGTCTCTGTCTTCTTCTTCACCTTAGTTCCTCTGGCAAAATCGATATTTTCGATATAAGTTGATGGAAATCGATTGAACTCGAACTGTAATTACGAAAATTGATAAAATCGATAATAATCGATAACAGAGCTTTTTGTGATTATCGATTTTGATCGATTTTATCAATTTTCGTAATTACAGTTCGAGTTCAATCGCTTTCCATCAACTTATATCGAAAATATCGATTTTGCCAGAGGAACTAAGGTGAAGAAGAAGACAGAGACTAAGCCAGGAACAAGTGACTAATGTATATCCTAATGCCAAAAAACTGGAATTTATTTTATTCTCTTCATATTTTCATCCAAGGAAAGAATGCTAAACCTTCAATCAGTCGTATAAAACAACTTAAAGAAACTTTCAACAAACTGCAAAGGTTTCTTAAACTGTAATAAAAATGTTGAACTTCTTGCCACTAGAAACAACAAATGTAACCTTAACAGCAACAAGAGAACAAAAACCAGAAGTGATGTCTGTTTTAGCAAAACAATGTTGCCATGCATCGACGAGTTAGTAAATTGTAATATCTATTTCCGCAAGTATAGACTGCAAACTGACTTGAGCGAATAGCACAGAAGATAACATTTTCATCCACACACGACGCAACTGCGAATGAGTTATCTCAGATTTATGGCCAGGAGCGGAAGAGGATTTACAGCAAGACAAAACCTTTACTTTGGAGTTGACCTATTCTCTCGGCCGAGTAAACCAATACAGGGATCGCGTTAACGCAGAAATTATTTATACGCAAATAAAATCCCAAAAATGCATCATCGAAATTTTAATGCGTCCCAGGACGCAAGGCACTGACTTAAATAACTCACACAACTTGCTTTGATTTGTCAGTATATTCTGTTGTTTGTAAAACTGTTGGAGCGATCTGTGATCATAATTGAAGTTCTAAGAAATGGGGTTTAAAACATCTAAAAAGGTTAAAACTAAATTTTCGACCGCCTTCTGCGGTCTTCTTCAGAGGAATGTACTCTGCAAGTCACTGAATGCAAATATATAGCAAAAGACGACACTGTTCGTTGCTCCTAAGGGAGGAAACCAGTGATGCGTAAACCTTTGGAAAGGGTGCTCTTTCATGAACAGAGTTCTTGTCCAGGAATGAATGTAATGGCTCTAAAAAAAGCCTTTGTCGGCCGGTCCTATGCATATGCGTCAATATTAATTCCAAGTTGGTTACTCTCTTTTTCTCATAATTTAAAACATACTCTTTTTCTCGCAGAGGGTCACCAAGATTTTGGGACCCCCAAAAAATGCTTGGGACCCCAATTTGGCCGAACATGCGGGTCCCAGGACCCAGATTGAAAAATCCTACCGCCATCCCTGCAATATAATCGATAATCTGCGCCTATATCTTGGGGTTGATCTCTCATATACTGGTACCAGTCAAATCTTGTGATTATCGATATTTATCAATTATTCTAGCTAATCGATGAACAATTATCGAGTATTATCGAGTAAGGGCCAAGTCGCACTAGAGGGCAATTTCGGATTTGTTCAGGACAAATCTGACTTGAAATCGGCCAGTGACAAAAAAATTGTCCGGAAAGCTACAGTCGCACTTGAGAACAAAATATGTGAACAAAACATCACACCATGCTGTGAGCGTCGCGCAATTTCCTGCGAAACCGCCTTTACTCGCTGTTTCCATCCACAAACCGCGACACGAGGGATCTCAAAATGTCTCAGCTGACGAAGATGTGCGGCGCAGAGAAGTTTGGGATGATTGGGCATTGGGCCGTCTTCGCTGAACTGAAAGGATTCTTGCAACGAGTCAGAACGCGTGGTAGAAGGAGATGGGCTAGGAGTTCCTCAATCGTTGAATATGTAAGGGCTAGGCATCGGATAGATTGTTGCCACATTTCATACGGAAAATATTGGTCGCCCGCGCCTGGATTCATGTTGTTGCGAAATGAGAACGTTTTCAATTTTACCGCAAAGTCTATAGCCTGCGAGAAGGCTCTCTCTCTTCGGTGGGCCTGCTCGCAGGCTACGAAGTCTATCGCATAGAGACTCTGCTACATATCACCTGTCAAATCACTTCCGAATTAAGACACCCTCGCTATTGTTTTTCAAGATTTGTTTCAGTTCGGCCTGCCCCAGAGGTAGTCGACCGCATCTTTGAAGTTTGTCTGTCTGCGACCAAATTTTGTCCTTCGGTGGACAAACCGGTCGCACTTGGTTTTTCATTGTGATGACAGACTTTTGACATAAATGACAGTTTTGTCCTTTAGTGCGACTTGGCCCTAATATCGAGTAATCGACTAGTTTCCGATGATCGATTTCTATCGATTTGTAACGTCCTGCGTTAAAAAGTGTAGTTAACCGAACTGTTTAAATGAAAGATAAATTTTTTAAAGACTTCTTAGGCCTAATTTCTGAAACGAACAATTAGGCTTAATCAGTAAACGAGTGCTATATTCAGCGCAAGATCTCGTTGATGACCACTGCGTAGCCGCGCAGCCACTTCTTCCACATTATTCTAGGGGAGTGGTAATAACTAACTGCGTACCCGCGTAGCCACACTTTTTAAGATCACTTTTGGTGTGCCGGCTATTCAGCAGTTAAGCCCTTTATTCTATCATTCAGCAACATCTTGGCTTTCTTTGCCATCCTTGGCAAAGGCCTATTTTTAATAGCCTTGCGGTACCTTCAAAACAATGTTCTCCGCAACACCTGGAGGGAATCCCATCTTGTCATCTCGACTGTGCATCACCCTGAAGAAGTCAGTCCTACGGGACAAAAAGCTGAACATGGTATCCAAGAATGTTTCTACTTGTTCACAATGCTGAAGTACTCCCATAAAAACATCATCAAACTTCTTTGAATCCATTGCGTCTCTTATCCACCTCAACCTGCAAACCTGATCAACCGGCCCTTCTTGTCGCTTTTCGCTAGGTACCAAGTCTCTCCCTTTTCGTCCCAAGTCCATTCTCATTCCCAGATTCCTCATTGTTTCTCTTAGCCAGTGGGGACTTCGCGCGAGAAAACGAAGAACGCAGGGCTATTTAATTGGTTACTTTTCTAACGATGGAAATCTTAAACGGAAACGGAAGTAAAAGTCCTGGTGAACTTTGGTGAACATCGGTAGACCGAGATTCTCCGCGAAAGCCAGTCTTAATTAGATTTTTTAAAGGTCTCTAGTTGCTATAACCAAACAGTTATTTTCGGGAACGAAAACAGTGTTGGAATTTTTATTGGAAAGGAAAGTTTCAGTAGATGATATCTGCGAAAAGTTGAAGTCTATTAATCTCAATCCATATATCCTCAATTGGATTATCAGTTTCAATAAGGTTGCAATAGTAGCAAGTATGATAAATACTGTAGGAAACAGACAACTTTTTTAAAAGACATATTTCGGCATCATCAGTTTAATGAGTTCCTAAGTGTGAACAGTTATGAAGTCTACTGGTAGCTAAAAAAATTATTACAACATGACGTAATACAAAAGCGGATACTATTTACAGCGTGACACCAAACATCAAGGTGTAAACTAAAACGTGAGAAAAGTGTTGTAATGCTGCAATTGTTTGTTAAGTTCCGGTTTCATCTTATTTATATAAAAAGCTTCTTTGAGTTTTAAATCAATTGAGTTGCTGGCAGAATCCAGAATACTAAAGCACAAAGGGGAGTATTTGTTCTTACATAAAGCAAAGGAGATGTGTTGAAATGCTTAAAAATATGCGAGTTTTTATCGCTTTCCGTGTGTTCCTTTATCCTGGTAGAGAACTGGCGACTAGTTTCGCCAATATGTGCGGGAATTACAACCCGCACAAGAAAATTGGTAAACTACCATGGATTTTAGAGCAACAGGAGTACGATCTTTAACACTAAACATGTTTTTAATTTTGAATGAAGTGAAAACTAATTTGATAGTTAGGTCAGATTTGCAAAAGCACTTAGTAAGTTGTCGGGGTTTCAGTTTCGCTATTTTGGAATAATGGCCGACAAAAGGAAGTTTAAAATA
>NC_090888.1:49330910-49355910 GCF_036669925.1 Montipora capricornis
TAATTCACTGTCAAGTCTATGGCGACTTTAAAATAATGATCGTGACCTCACGAAAGTCGCTGTGAGTTGTTATCATTTACTGTGAAGACAAAACAGCTCTACTGTAGGTATGTTTTGAGTGTCTTAGATGTATGTGTATAAATGTAAAATACAGTACTGTGCAAAAAGAATGCAAACAAATTTCAACGAAATTCGGTTATTGTTCTCTCGAAATTTCGGGAGAAGAAGTGTGATTTTTCCTGCGAAATTTCTTTGAAATTTCGCTGAGTCGCACGAAAGTTTGAACACAGGACAAAAATTTTCTAATCTAACAACGAAATCTCGGTTGGAGTTCATATGTACTGAAACGAAAATTTAAGAACCTAATCGAAATATCCTAATCTTGAAACAGAAATTTCGTAAAAGTGTCAGTTAGCGTTTCACGTTTTAATGAATGAATGGAATCAACAACTGTACTCTTCACTCAACCTTAAGTGTAAACACGACCTGACTGAAACTTTAGACAAGCATTACAAGCGATTTCCTTTCCTTTACTCAATGGATACTTTGTCAATAAAAAGATATAACAGTGTAATTCCCTTATTGTTTTGATTGATTAGAAGAAGTCACACTTCAAAGTTAACTTTGATGCTTACAAGTTCACTTTTCTTCTCGCATCAAGTCCTTTATCTCCACGTAGATAAATGATTAAGCTGTCTTATCACTCCTGCCAAGTCCTGGTCAGTGGTCTTAATGTAGGTTGAAATCTGGTTCTGGAACTGTCATAAATATGATGTCTAAGGCGCCAGTAAAGTCAAGAAATGCATTCGAATTGTCGTTGTTGACTGACGACATTTCCGATTTGCTTACATGCCCTAAAACCCAATTCTTGGTTTGCAAGTCACGGAAGTATCAAGCAAAGAAAAAATATAAATTGCTTACCCTTCAACAAATTAAGTGCAAAAGTGCAAAATTTGTTTGCATTCTTTTTGTATGTAGTACTGTAGTATACTCAAGTGAAGCTATGATCCTCGCAGCTATGAACACAATTTTTACAAGTTGCGTAAAGAAGCCTGAAAAATTCAGGACTTCAATGGGGTTTGAACCCATGACCTTGCGATACCGGTGCAACGCTCTAACCAACTGAGCTATGAAGCCACTGACATTGGGAGCTGGTCATTTGTGGGTTCCAATGTTCCTGTGAGGAATGAACAGGGATGAAATGATATATGAAATGGGTCATATATGAACTGGAGACTGTGAACTGCCTTCAAACCCCGTTGAAGTCCTGAATTTTTCAGGCTTCGTTACGCAGTTTCCAAAAATTGCGTTCATTCCTCGCGAGAACATTGGAACCCACAAATGACCAGTTCCCAACGTTAGTGGCTTCATGGCTAAGTTGGTTAGAGCGTCGCACAGGTATCACGAGGCGATGGGTTCAAACCCCGTTGAAGTCCTGAATTTTTCAGGTTTCTTTACGCAATTTGCAAAAATTGCGTTCATAACTGCAAGGATCATAGCTTCACTTGATTTCATATCCGCAGTTCATATAATTTTATGATCCATTTCATATATCCTTTCATCGTTGTTCATTCCTCACGAGAACATTGCAACCCACAAATGACCAGCTCCCAACGTCAGTGGGTGCATAGCTCAGTTGGTTAGAGTGTCGCATTGCTATCGCGAGGTCACACATTCAAACGCCGTTAAAATCCTGAAATTTTCAGGCTTCTATACGCAATTTGCAAAAATTGCGTTCATAACTGTGAGGATCATAGCTTCACTTGAATTCATATCCACAGTTCATATATGATCCATTTCATATCATCTCATCACTGTAGTATACTGTTTGACAGAGACATAATATTTACAAGACACTTTACTCCCACGGTGCCTCTCTCCACCCAGGTGTATAAATGGGTACCGGCGAATTTAATGCTGGGGGTAACCCTGCGATGAACTGGCATCCCATCCAGGGGGGAGTAGAAATACTTTTAGTCGCTTCATGCTACAGAAACCGGAGATAAGCGCCGGCCTGATTGGCTTTCTAGGCTCGTAAGCAGACTTCTTTAAATATCCGCAAACATTGAAAACGAAACTTCATGTGCAATGTAAGGATGAATTTGTTCTTGACGCTCGCACACGAACATTAACAGCAACCAATAATAATTACACAGAATAAAACTACAATTAACTTTATTCCAAAACATCCTATCTACGTGTACATAACAACAATATGGTGATTATTTATAGCTACAGTCAACAGTGCTGTTATCATCCACAATCTTAAGTTCGCAACTCGATAAGGCATAAATTACCTGAAGCGTTGCTGAAGCGTTTGATTGTTTGACCATTGGGTTAAAATTTGTTTAAAATTTTCTGAGCGAGTCTCCAAAAGGAAACGCAAACCAAGGATTATTGTTATCTTGAAAATGCGTAAATAATACGAAAACTTACTTTCTTACAAAGGCCCTTGATTCACGGTCATTACGCTTCTTTTTGACATTGGGGAATGTTTACCCAAAAAATTCGGACAACTTGTTGCCCGAAACTGCTTAAAACAACCATTAACGTATAATTAAACCTATTAATGTGGCATCGTTCATTTTCATTGTGACTTCTATGGACACTTATTATGTGACTTGACCTTCTTTTTTCTTTTAATTTTAATTTACCGTTTCCATTAAGATGGGGATATGATTAAAAGGCAGAATGATAAAGCCTTGATATGAGTACTAGAGCAAGGAGCAAAACCCATGGATATAAGATGACTTTTCCATGCTTGGTTCTGATGAAAGATTGAAATTGTTTTTAGCTGTTAAAAAAAATCATGTGACACATTATTTTCAGATGAAAGAGCGAGTAGAAAGCTAAGCATGCAGATTTTAAGTTAACGTTGGCTGGATAAATGCTTCCTCATCAAACAAAAATATGCCAATTTATGAGCTTGGTCAGGCTTTAACACGCGGGAATCAAGAGTTACTTAGCTTCTGGTCCTGTGATGAAGAAGATTTTCAACAACATCAACGGTAACAACCCGTGTAGTGCACTGTAAGTGTACTACACACTATGTCACCGGGTTTTATGATTGTAAGAGTGTAAGTCCGTGGTGACAATAGGCCCGCAGCACGTGCATAACTCACGAACATAAACGGGTTTCTTGGAAGTGTGCTTGAGTTTCAACAAAATGAACCTCAAAGTCGGCAAGAATTTGTAACGCTGATGAATAATAAAGGAGCTGCTATTTCCAAAATCATGGAATTACCTGGTGATAAATAACTCTGTCTACAGCTGTAGGAGAGTAAATTTTTGACTTTGCAGAAACAATGGTCAACCTCAAGAGTTGGTGATTGTGATCTTTGTGTTTAATTCGCACATTTCTGGTCAATCAACAATTTGTCAATCAACACTTGAAAGAAAAAAATAGGAAACTAGCAAAAACAAAACTCTGTGTCTTGGCATCATTTTGACACAGAAGTATCCTTTGTTTCACGAGTAAACATGCCAGGAAACTTGATCACGGCACCAGCTGAATTTGATGTCACTGTCACTTTTGATTTTGCGATTTTCTTGTGCAGCCAAAACTACATACATGTACAATAGGAAAATCTCCCAAAGTACTTTTCGCTGATGGGAACCTGTTATCTTTGTCTGTTCAAAATTTAAGTTGTTTGCATGTCGTAAATTTTGTTGCTGTTGGCAAAATATTTTATTCTCAATTAATATTTCCTGAAAACTTCCTTCTGCTCTTCCTAAAACCTGTGTATCAACATTAATTATTTATTTAATTTTGAATCAATATTTGTTTTGCATAAAGCAGGCTAACAAAATCTGTACCTTGTTTAGTTTGCATTTTTGAGCGTTAAAATAGAATTTTCGGCCCTATGTTTCTGACAAGTCACCCATCCAAATACTAACTCCACCTGACAGGGCTTAACTTCAGTGAACTTTTGTCTTAGAAAGCTGTCAGAAGCTCAGAGTGCACTGTTAACCTTGTGGTGAAAAACAAGTTGTAAGGTAACTTGGAAATTATCAACATATCAGCCTCGAAGCCAGTGTTTCTCAATTCCCTTTTATTTTCTTCAATCTTTCTGGGTTTATTATTTTACTGGTAACCACATGTCTTGTCATCAGGGGGCTATTTACCTAACACATCCACCATAGTACTTTCATGATATATGGCACAAAAACAATTTGAGCTACATGTTATACAAAGATAAGTTGAATCTCCTGGAAGACAAAATGCAGCTCAGCTGACAATAATACAGTGCTGTGTTACTGCACTATCACACATACGCAATGTGTACCTATTTTTTTATCAAAGATAACAAATTGAACAAGCGCCAGGAAAGATGCAGTCACAATGAAGCACAAGGACATTGGCATAGTATTCAAACATCAATTACATCATAAGGCTCAAGTTTTTGTGCAACAACATACCGGTATGCTGCAATGTGAAAGTTCAGCTATAGGTTCAGCGCAATGTCTATTAGGTCTCCTGCTTTGTGTCACAGTCGAGCCTCTGTGACAGGTGGCGAGAATTACTTTTCGAGAATCCAAATGCTTGTTTTTGCAAAATAACATAAGCAATTCAACTTCCTTCTTACGTTAGGATGTTCTCCCATTTCCAATTGGAAAATGCAGTGTCAAGTCCCATTATTGGAGACTTTATTGAAATATCCTCAAATGATTTTACAACCTTTGCGGGCCTGTGGACCTGGGCAATGGTGCTCATATACCGGTAACTATCCTATAAAACCTTATGACTATGATCAATCTAACAAATTACGATGTAATATTGTGAAACTTACATATGCATAATTATGATAGTTAACAAATAAAAGTAGTAAAATTCATAGCATGATGCTTATGAACAATAACAAAAGAATTAAAAACATGCCAATAAGATACTATATTATACATCTTCATCATCCATAAACGGCTTTAACCAAAATCAGTTTATGAGAGAAACCTTTTTACTATTTCACAGTTTTGGGAGATGATCCACTTTTGTGAGCGTTCAATAGTTATCTTTGCTAAGTTGTTATCTAATACAGTATGCTGGTAAGTTCTTCAAGATCCTTGTAGTACTGCGAGAAAATCAAAGACTACTGTAATGAACTTTACTTTATGACCTGTGTATAAGTTCTTAATACCTATTTTTAAATCTATATATTTGTCTTTCTTTTGTTTAGTTCTCATTGTGATTGTTGTCCATTCTTTATTCTTTTCATCCAATACACTGATATCCGGTCTATTTGCACCATTCGTTGGACATTTTTCCAATTTCCAGGGTATGTCCCACAAGATCTTTGCCTCATTATTCTCTTGGCTAGGTTGCGGATAAGATTGCGGATGAGATTTGCGGATTGCGGATAAGATTGCTATTATTATTATTACTACAGCTGTATGATAATTTAATGTTTGATTCCTTGCTTGTAGGATTTGTCTTGCAATGGTTCCTCTTGTTCTTCATTCGTTCTTCCTGAGGTGGACACAGGTGCAAACCTCGTGCACTTCTCTAATGTCCACCTTGTGAAAGCCTTGGCCAACGTGTGCATTTTTTTAATGGCTATGTCCTCAGTGTACACAGAGGCTGTGTTAATTCTACAGTGTATGTTGCTATGAAAGTACATGTGGCATAAGCATGCTTACAGTAGGTAGGAGTATGTCTGCGTGTGATAGTAACTCATACTGAAGGTAATGATGTGATTATTGCACAAAGTGCATTGTAACAGGTGAAAAAAAAAAAGAACCTACAGTAACAATAATTTGTATCTCTCTCCTTAGCTCACCATCAAAAGTCATTTTGTTAATGACCTTGGATTGGACAGCTTGGATATAGTTGAAATTGTCATGGCCTTAGAGGATGACTTTGGTAAGGTCTTTACAACTTTATCCATGTACATGGAATAATGAAAATAATGATGTGAGAAGTGAAAATTTGAGGGAAGGGATGCATTTCAGTCCCAATAGACCGTACATGTTTCAAATTCTCACGGCTGGACTGGATCTAGCATGAAATGGAGGCCAATGCGGGCAAATCTTTCAAATGCAAATTAATTTTCCAGTCCAACCGTTAGAATATGAAACTGACCTATTACCTCCTGTATCATTCTACTAAACTACTAAACTGAAACATCAGCGACTTCATACATGTACCCTGTGCTCCAATATCTACCTTACAAGCATTCCACATGTTCTCTAATCTCTAACTTAAAGCAACAAAATCTTCGATCAGTTGCTTCTTATAGTATTTTAGTCTGTTTACTTAAAGCAGGTGGTTTGTAGAATTTTAGTTGCTTCTTTCCACTGGTGTTGCCTTTCTAGTTGCCGTTTGAATGAATGGCCGTGCAAAAAGCTGGCCGATAAAGTGTAACTGAAGTCAAAATTTCAGTGGCAGCAATAAAAGAGCCAAACATCTGTTTTTTTCTGTTCCCAGGTGGGGTGGGGTCAACAGCCTGTGCATTTCCTTTTTCAAACTGCCTGCAAGGGGGCTTTTCAACGAAACACAACCAGAACACAACAACTACAACTTTTCCCAACTGGTCGGAGGCAAATCAGTTGGCCCAGTGAGCTTGGAAGTTGAACCAGGGGGAAAAATTCAACGAGTGGTGTAGCGGGTCTTGAACCTGGGATCTCCGGATCTCAAGGCAAGGCCCTAACCACTGGGCCACACTACCTCCTAATATAGGATGTATGTATAAGTACCGCCACTAGTAAGTACCACCTCGCGTCGCGTTTCCTGTCGCGTGCGACGCTTCGCGTATCGCGAGGATTCGAAGCGTAAATTTCTGGCATATATTAGCAACTAATGTGTTATGCGAAATCAATCATTTCCAATTACTCTGCAGTTGCTTTGAGTAAGCGAAGGCGATTTTGATTTGTTAAAAAGAATTGTCTAAATTACAAACTGCGAATTTGCGAATTGAAGACGACGTTTAAGCTACCATACATACTTAATTGACCGCTCCCCATAGGGGCTTTTCAGGGCCAATGAAACACAATCAACGAAACAACAGAACACAACAACTACAACTGTTAAGAATCCCAACTGGTCGGAGGCAAATCAGTTGGCTATTTACAAGTGCAGCTTGGAAGTTGAACCAGGGACTACCAGGAAACAAATTCAACGAGTGGTCAGAGCGGGTCTTGAACCTGGGATCTCCGGATCTCAAGGCAAGCGCCCTAACCACTGGGCCACACTACCTCCTAATATAAGGATGTATGTATACAGTACCGCTCAAAAGTAAGTTACCACCTCGCGTCGCGTTTCCTGTCGCATGCGACGCGATTCGCGTATCGCGAGGAATCGAAGCGTAAATTTCTGGCATATATTAGCAACTAATGTGTTACGCGAAATCAATCAATTTCGCGTATAAATTATCTCTGCAGTTGCTTGAGTAAGCGAAGGCGATTTTTGATTTGTTAAATTGTATGGGAATTGTCTAAATTACAAACTGCGAATTTGCGAATTGAAGACGACGTTTAAGCTACAGTAAACATGCCATCTGGTTTACAAGCGGAAATTCCAATGAAAAATAAATTCTTCACATGCGAACAAGCGATGACTTCGTTGAAACATCGACCATTTGGTGGAAAAAATTCGGCGATCTTCTGTGTAAAGTTAATAAATGCGTGGAGTTGACTTCAAATCGATCCATGCAAGTTTCTTTTCCACACCTTAAATCGATCGTCGATCATGTGTGTGTGGGTCTGATTTTCTTCATTTGTTTGGAAATTAGCGATAGACTGTCAGAATATCAGTAAAAAAAATTCACGTCGAAATTGCCATAAGGAGACGACGTTTAAGCGTCAACAAAAACATGCGTCTAGTTTACAAACGAAAATTCCGATGGAAAGTAATTCTTCATACAAGGTGTTTCTAAAATTCAGACACGGAATAAGCGACGATTTCGTTGAAACATCGTCCACTTGGTGGAAAAATTCTTACAAAAACAATGTCCATGGTGCGTTGCTAAAATTTCTTGCCAACTTCAAACCTTTTCAAGTGTGAAATTTAAAACATACATTCTTTAAATATCCGCAAACGTTGAAAACGAAACTTCATGCGCAATGAAAGGATAAATTTGTTCTCGACGCACAGACGAACATTAACAGCAACAAATAATAATTACACTGAATAAAACTACAATTAACTTTATTCCAAAACATCCTTTCTACATAGCAACAATATATGATTATATTTATAGCTACAGTCAGCAGTGCTGTTAGCGTCCACAATCTTAAGTTCGCACTCGATAAGGCATTAATTACTGAAGCGTTTCAGTCTTTGACCATCAGGTTTAAAATTTGCGTTTAAAATTTTCAGAACTAGTCTCCAAAAGGAAACACAAACCAAGGATTATTATTATCTTGAAACGCGTAAATAATATGAGAACTTACTTTCCTTACAAAAGCGCTTGATTCACGGTTTGCTGATCGGCGAATGAAGCTTTGTAAACAATGAAATGTGCTCGGAAATTGCCACATTTTTACATACGAAGATACTGCAATTTATCATAGGCATATTTTCTTCGAAAATTGGCCTTTCACAAACACCTTCCACCGTTAAAATTTGAAACAAAAGGACAATTAAAATCGCGCGCAAGCGTCAAGCCACTGCACTTACAGATTTCTTACCATCGCACGCGACGCGAATCGCGTAGCGCGCGACATGATTCCTGTAGCGCTCGACGGGATTCGCGTTGCGCCTGAGGGTGGTAACTTAAAAAAAAAAAAACCACTAGTTAATATGAATTAAATATAATTGTGTAACTAAGTATCCATAATTAAAAACTATAAAACGGTGCCGGCTTTCCTTGCATTGTTATTAATAAAACTTTAAATGGGTTCTTTTAGTTAAGAACTTGGTGTTACTAAATGTTCTTGTTTGGTACGCAAAAATTTGTTCAGTTTGTGTCTTGGTCTGCATGTTTCCTTAAATAGTTTACATGTAATCATCTGGCGCCTCTCTGATAGTTTTTACTAGACCAGTTTCATCTAGTGCTTGCTTGTAACTTCTGCCCAGATGAAATAATGCGCAAGGCACACTTCTGACAGTACTCTAGATCATTGGAGAGATATTGTGTGGCATGCTATCATGAAATAATGCACATGCGTACTCCATCATAGATCGAATACAGGTGATGTAGAAGGTTGTAAGGTCCTTTGGGTTTTATTTGGCTCGTTTAAGTTGACTCAGAAAGTATAAACGCTTGTCAACTTTCTTGATAACTTGTGTCCACATGGTCATTCCACTTCAGATCGTTTGCTATCGTTATGGCAAGAATTTTGGCTTTACTAACACAGTCAATGTTCTTGTTATTGACCTTTATTGGCTCAAATCCCTGTTGGATCGTGTAAAACTAATTCGCAGTTCTTTACATTTATCTTCGATCAGCTGGAACTTGTCGGCAGACACTTGTTGGGATAGGTCATCAACATACTGCTGGATCTTACTTGTAAGGTTGTTTCAGCTATGGTTGTGTCGTCAACATACTTCCATATTGGAACTCCGTTGATAGAAAGGTCGTTGATCATGATGGTGAACAGCCATGGACCCAATTTAGTACCTTGGGGCACTCCTGATGGAAGTACTCCCCATTCAGAGTAGCAATCTTGAGCAAGCTTGACGCGTTGTCTGCGGTCTGTTAGGAAATCTTTTATCCAGTGACAATACCACTAGGGAGGCCAAAGTCGAGAGCTTCTGCATCAAAATCGTGTAATCGATGAGGTTGAACGCCTTACGAAAGTCAAATAAGACGACCACGAACAGTAGCACCATTACCATCAGTAGCGCTCAGCCATGCGTGAATCATACTAATGAGTGCGACGGTAGTATTGGACCCTGGAACCGTTCCATATTGGTGTTCATCTACTTTGCAAGTATAGCTGGTTTGATGTGATCCACTATGTATTCCTCAGCAATCTTGTATAAAACGAGTGTGAGCGATATCGGGCGTAGGTGTTTATTAACGTCTTTAATTGGTTTCTGCTTGGGGATAGGAACAATATCGGCCTCTTTCAAGACTGGGGGAGTCTTTGTTCTTTAAAGGATTGGTTAATAATATCTGCTATTGGATCAGCGAATAGGTCAGCATTTTCTTTGGTTTTCTTTGAAATCACCAAGTAATATAATTCCGCATCCACGGAAACGAGCTTCGATTACTGATAACAATCGTAAAGGTAGTCAAGCATATGCGTATCGGTTGCGCTTGGACGGTGATATAATGTGCCGACAACAATACTGGTGATTCCTGTTAGGACCTGGACGGACGTAATTGGGACCGAAGAACTTCAATGATCATTTTTAAAAAGTTGGAAAGCATTATACAAAAATTTGACGAATTCACGATTGGCAAAACAAACGAAACGCACCAACCTTATGTGTTCAACAGTTCAGAAGAAACCTTTGATGCATACGTGTCTGAGTTGCGTACACTTTCCGCAGACGTGTAACTTCTGTGACTGCATCAGAGAATCGCTTATCTGTGACAGGATTGTGTTGGGAATCCAAAACCCACAACAAAACGACTTCTACAGGAGCGAAAGCTCACACTTAACAAGTGCATTGACATCTGCAGGAGCTCTGAAACGAGTACATCACAGATGAAAATTATCTCAGGCACAAAGACATCAGAGGATGTCCAGCGTTGCATCCAGAGCGCGTCATTGCGGCCTGGGATGCAATATTTTGCATTTGGACGTCCTAAAATGCTAAGAAGGGTCTTTGTGGACGCACAAATTTCATGCTTGAATATATGCAAATTCATAAATTGAAAGCGCAACAACGCGCTCGCTATATTTATATTAACAATGGCGCTATTTTCCACATACTTGACGTTGATTGATCCATCTAGAATTGGCACAACAAAGAGAGAATCATGGTTGGTGTATTTTCATTTTTAGCGTCAGAATAACTTAGAAGTAAAATGTATTCGCATCATTTTCAAATCCTGAAGATGAAGCAGTCAACGTTGTTCGGTAATCAACCTAGCGTAAAGCGAAAAGCCAACGAGCTAAGTTCCCAATCAGTGCCTAATGTCAAAGTCTGCAAGTCATTTTGTCGCCAATGGCTCAGCGATTTCAAATGGCTGGAGTTCAAAGACGGGAAAATGTTTTGCTCCACTTGCATCGATGCGAAAAAAAACAATCCCCTTGTCACGTGCGGAACAACGAACTTCCGAAGAAGATCCTTCGCCGATACATGAACGTTGCAACCAAAAAAGTTTGGAGTAACCAGGAAAAGGCGATAATGTCAGCAATGAAGACAGCTTACTTCGTCACGCAGATGAATCTTCCGATCTCCCACTACGGAGAGATGATTGAATTTCTTTGTTTCCAAGGTAAGACGTGACATTCATTTATACTTAACCAGTGCTTTTATCTGACTGTTCTTTCTGATGCACAATTGTTACCAATGATGGCTTTTCGCGTTCATTCGCTTCGTTTTTTTTTTTAGTTCTTGCAACATACGCTTGTCATGGAGGCGTAGCGTCACATTCTCGGCCCAGTAATCGCAGTTTTCAAAATGGCGGTCATCAATGCCCTATGCGATTTTCAATCTTGTATTTACTTTCGTATTTACCAGGTTGTGAAGATCTTGCTCATCAGGTCTGTCAGCTGGAGGGAACTGCACGTACACTTCCAGAACAACAGCACAAAGCCTTTTGGAGGCATTTTCGGATGTCATTGAAGAAGAACCTCTGCAACAACTCAAAGGCAGCTCGTACCTCTCACTCCTTATCGATGAATCCACTGACTTGATAATTACGAACAAACTTATCATGTATGTAAGATTTATTTCTAAGGGACGAGTTTTGACTCGATTTCTTTGTAATTTAGAATTAAATAATGGAAACTGCAGCAGCAATTAAGGAGGCTATTGACGCATATTTTCTTAAGATTGGTGTTTCTCCTTCAAAACTTGTTGGGTTTGGGTCTGACGGAGCTTCTGTCATGTTAGGTTCTAAGAATGGGGTGGCCACAAAGTTAAGGGAGCACAATCCATTTATGGTCAATGTTCATTGTGTTGCTCATCGTTTTGCTTTATGTACTTCACAAGGTGCAAATAAGGTTTCTTTAATCAAGGGTTTTGTCGAAACATTAACTGGTTTATATTATTTTTTTCAACATTCAGCTGTAAGATGTAGTAAGTTGCAAACCGTTCAGGAAGCTCTAGAAGAGCCAATTTTAAGTGTCAAAGAAGTCCACAGTCTTAGGTGGCTTGCTTTTTTTAAGGCTCTGAATAATGTATTCTGTTGTTGGGCTTCCATCACAACAACCCTGGGGGATGAGGCTTCTGATGAGGGAAAGGGTAATGCAAAGGCTAAGGGCTTGTATAAGGCCTTTACAAAGTTTGAGTTTATTGCAACCATGCATTTTCTTATGGATCTTGTGCCAGTAATGCAAAATGTGAGCAAGCTCTTTCAGAGAGTAGATATCGACTTCTCAGTGGTAATGCCAATTGTGACTTCAACTGTTGAAGCCCTTGCAGCTATGAAGGAAACTAATGGTCCTCATTTAAATAAGTTTATCAGTAGCATACATGGGCAAGAAGGGGATTCCCTGCATTTTCAGGGGATAGATATTTCATGTTCTAGTGAAAGGGTGACATTTCAGAGGGCAAGGGTTAATTTTATAGATGAAATCATAGAAAATGTGCAAAATAGGTTTCCTGTTTCCCAGGGTGGTGTAATTTCTGCTTTCTCTGTGCTTAATTTTAAAGAATCACTAGCATACTCAAGTTCAAAGTTGGAGGGTATGTTAGAAGTTTTGCTTGACCATTATGGTCAGGACAAGGGTGTTTGTCCAGCTTTGATAGATGCAAACAAGTGTAAGTTAGAACTGCAAGTACTTGTTCCTTTGGTGAGGGACAATTATTCTGGGTTGTCTTTTCAAGAGTTGTGGGGGAAATTTTTGACAAGTATTGTGAGCAGTTTCCAGAACTGCTGAAGCTGGCTCAACTTGCCGTGCTTTTACCATTCTCAACAGCAGACTGTGAAAGAGGTTTCAGTTTTCAAAACAGGATTAAGGTTAAGTTGCGTGCAAGGATTTCTAGCTTAAATGTTGATCAACTTATGAGAGTTTGTATTAATGTTGTGTTTCATGTAGTGCCTTTCACATAGTCCCCTTAGGTACTTGGCAGACCACCTTCTCCAGAGCACATCCTTGCATCTCGCTAGATATCTTGCACGCTTTCTCAGATCAGTTTTCTCTTGGTGGTGTGCTGCAGGATGAGGCAACAAGTTAGGGCGTCCGAACTGGAACATATTCGGGGTCAACAAAGGAAGATGCACATCTTCTTCCACATAACTCTGAGGACGATTGTTCAGAGCGACTACCACATCCAGCAGCACGCCCTGCAGTTCTTCCCAGGTGAAAGTTCCATTTCCGACAGACTTGTTGAAGGCTTGCTTGACAATTCCGACCATGCGTTCAAATTGCCCACCCCACCATGGAGCTCTACTGAGATTGAACTGCCATTTGATGTTCATGTTGGCAAGGTAGTCATGGAGGCGCTCGTCTTCCATCACATTCCGTAACCACTTTGCAGCAGCCACAAAGGTCCTGCCATTATCGGAGTAGATTCCTGCTATGAACCGCTTCAAGGTACTGATAAACTCTTCGGTCTCCATGGTCTTTGTCAGTTCGAGGTACAAGGCTCGGGACAGGCTACAGGCACAAGGGAAGGACTATGTACGCTTTCCCTTCTTTATTTCTGCACGGTACTTGACTGGTCCGGCGTAGTCAATACGTTTCGCATACTTTGGCCATGGTCAAACCAACTCCCCCATGTAGGGTCTGGGTGTGGAAGTGCGTCACTAATTTTCCAGTTAACACGCCATCGTCCGGTAGGTAAATTGGGTAGTGTCCTTGAATACGTCCTCAGCACTCAAATATCCCATCCCTGTTCTGTTGGAGGTTCAGTTTCATTTGATCTTTGTCAAATTTGGTGGTGCCTTGACTCCTGACTTGTGATCTTCTTACCCAGAACTGCAACTGGTTGGCTGTCTCTTTGGTAGTGATAAGGGCCGGTGATCCTCTGCTGGCATTTAGCTCAGCAGTTCCTTGCAGATTCGGATGGCCTTCCATAAGTCATACTTGTGCATCACCAGGTCTAGATCATCATCCGTCTTCACAGTTATGCCCAGAACTTCCCGTATGATCTTGGCTTCGGTTTGTGATTCCTTGGTAGGCGTGGTGGCAATATCTGCCGGCCAACTCTCTGGGAAAGGTAACCACATTGGCCCATGCCACCACAGATCTGAGCAGTTGTATATATGCCCACCTCGGGTACCCAGGTTGGCAGGGTTTTCCTTCCACTGGATGTACTTCTTCTCTTGGATTTTCCTCACTCGATTACTAACAAATTGCTTGTAGTCTCGACCTCTCTTGATCCAGTGAAGAGCTACGCTGCTATCGAGCCAACAATAAGCACTTTCAACTGGGAAACCTTTCAGTGCTTCTTTAACGTTATCCACAAGATTTGCTGCCATGTGCCCCCACACTAGTTCGAGTCCTTGTGATACCCCTGTCGGTTGATATGTGATGGCGTAAACTGCAGCTGACACGCCCTGGCTGCTCGCGTCGCCAAAGGCATGAAGTTTGATGCTAGTGATTTCTTCTTGGTGCTGGGCAATGCTTCTTGCTACTTCTACCTTGCCCGTAAGGCTGTTCTCCCAGGTTTGCCAACGGATCTCGAGTTCCTGTGGTAGCTCTTGGTATGGGATTCGGGCTTCACACACTGCTCTGTAAAGAAATTTCCCTTCCAGAGTGATTGGTGATACTAGACTGAGGGGATCGTAGATCTTGGCGATCTTTCCAAGGACTTCCCTCTTAGTTGCTTTCCTGATCGGGTCAGGGAAACTGGTTTGTATTGTATCCTCTCGTTTGTCCTATGGTACACCAAGCAGCTTTGTTTCTCCTTGCTTGACTCCTAACTGGTCCTTGGCATATCTCTGGTTTTCATTTTGATGGGTAGTGGGGCGTTCTTCCATTGTTTACTCGTGGGGAGTAGGCTGTTCCAGGGATGAGGCATTGGAATGCCATTTGTGCAGTTCAAATTTCCCTGCTCTGAAGATGGACTGTGGTGTTTGTTTCAGGTGCTGTGCACCAGCCACGGTTTTATCACCGCTGATTAAGTCGTCCATGTAGAGGCTTAGTTGGATCTCTTCTACTTCCCTTGGGTAGATGTTCTGAAGATTTTTTAGGTGCTGATCGATCACCCCCCAAGTAAGAATGGCGACGTGGACAAACCGAACAGTGCTTGTGTGAATCCGTACGATTCGTGAATCGCTTTTACGACCCGTCTCCATTCCACTATTGCATGTTATAGTGGCAGTATGTCTCTTATTTTTATGTGGAAACTGCCCGAATCGAAGACACAATCTGTTCACCCGAAAAATGCATCTCATTAGATAAAATTGTCGTACAGCTGTCCTCACGAATGGAACGATCCGTACGATTCGTGAATCGCTTTTACAACCCGTCTCCATTCGACTATTGTATGTTGCTAATTTTTGTGCCTGTCAATGTGTGTATGCGTCGCGGTCCAATTTGTGAATGAGCGGTTGTCCATAAACATGAACACACTGAACCACATACCAAAACAAACGAGACAATGTGTGTATGTGTCGTGCTAAAAACCCATGCCATCAAAGGTTTACAGGAACGCAAGGAAACTGTGCATGCCTTGTTCCAAAAGGCAGCAGTGTGTATACCTCAGAGCCTGCGCCGACAAACAAACAAGGGAAAGTGTGTATGCATCGTTCTAAAAACCCGTGCTGTCAAGCGAAAGTGTGTATACCTTGAAGCCTTTCTGACAAACAAACAAGGGAAAGTGTGTATACCTTGTTCTAAAAGCCTGTGCCGACGAACAAACAGGGGAAGTGTGTATAACAGGTCCATAAACATGAACACACTGAAGCGCATACCAAAACAAACGAGACAATGTGTGTATGCATCGATCTAAAAACCCATGCAGTCAAAGGTTTACAGGAACGCAAGGAAAGTGTGCACGCCTTGTTCGAAAAGCCTGTGCCGACAAGCGAAAGTGTGTATATCTTGGAGCCTGCGCCAACAAACAAACAAGGGAAAGTGTGTATGCTTCATTCTAAGAACCCGTGCCATGAAGTGAAAGTGTGTATACCTCGGAGCCTGCGCCGACAAACAAAGAAGGGAAAGTGTATTCCCCGTTCTAAAAGCCTGTGCCAACGGACAAACAGGGGAAGTGTGTATAACACGTTGTTAAAGCTTTCTAAGAGCCGGTGCCACAAAGAAATGGATGTTGTGACTTATTACTGGGTTGCCTGTATGGCACTTCTGGTAACTTATGGGTCGAAGATTGAAATGCGAATGGCGTTTTGGAGGATCTTTAAAGAAAATGTACCCTTATGGATTTAAAGAATGGAACGTAAATGGGATAAACAAGCAAGGCGGTGAAAAGTGAATGTCTGGAATCTCAAATCTCAATCTTTCGCCCGTCAAGCCGTAATCAAAGTGAGCTGTAGTTCTAATATTGTACCAAGTGTGGTGTTTTGTACGACACTGAAATCAAATGGAAAAGCCTCTGGTACATGTAACTTATGGGTTTATCAAAGACAGAAGGAGTTGAACAACAGTCTTCCGGTAACAATAGGAAATTTCACTAATTCTTGTTAGTCAGAAATTATTTGAAAGAAAGCTTTTGCGCATTTTTTTGCTGGATAATTCAAGTAAAGGGTTTAATGCTAAACACTGGTGGGAAATTAATTTAGTTGTGTTTTGGCAGCTTGTTTTGTTGCCCGATGTTGCCCTATTATGCATAACATCAACTTGGTATTTTGACATGATTGCTAATGAATACAGAAACATTTTAACAATAACTAAAAATTCCTGTGTTAAGTATGAGAATTCAACGAAGAGGTAAATGCGACTGAATTTCTTGCTTGCGTTGCTATTTTGTGATTTGGTTGTGCAAATTTTGACAAAAAATATCTACAGGTAAATCGTTAAAAAGTCTTTATTTTTAGAGGTTATTTGAACATAAAAGATGCAACGCTTGATGAGAAATATTATTTTTGTTAATCTTTGAAAGAAGAAAAATTGTGCGGCAGTCGGGACGCGAAGAGACAGGAATTTTATTTCTCTGACAAATGATTTTGCCATTGTAGTGTAAAATGAAATTTATTTGGGAAGCCAACAATATTTCTTTCACTTCCTGGTTAATCCAATTTATTGCTACGACTTGCTAGTGCAAAGATTGTTTACATGAAACTCAGGCTTTTTGCGAATTTTGAGTACATTTTATCATTCAATGAAATGTTACAAGAAAAATGAGCTCAGTACAGAAAGTTATTAAAGAATGACCTAAGTAGGATTTTAATATTGCTACCCAAATATTGCGGAGAAATTCCCAAGTTATCCCATCCGAGCGTTGGCCCTAGTAAGGGAAATGGGCCCACACAACTTTTAAGTTATTACGGAGTTCATCTAAGATGCAAGGCAGAACTTTTAAACATGTCAAGACTTTCTCTTTTTCTTATTTTCAGCAAAAAGCATTGGGAAGATTATAACAACAGGAAAGAAACCAATGAAGTGACTGCTGCAAAAAAAAACGTATACAATGATTCTTTATCACATCGAAATTATCACAACAAAACATGGCTTTATAGTAAAGAAAATTTCACTCCGAAATACAATACCTTACATAACAGTTCCCTGAGTTCCTCAGTAAAAAGCATTCACTAACATACCAACCCCTCGACAACTACTGCAAAAGAACTACCTTATGCGTTCTCCCTA
This sequence comes from Montipora capricornis, assembly GCF_036669925.1. Lineage (NCBI taxonomy): Eukaryota > Metazoa > Cnidaria > Anthozoa > Scleractinia > Acroporidae > Montipora > Montipora capricornis. The sequence goes on from NC_090888.1 coordinate 49,348,677, forward strand.
TAGTTCCCGTTTTCAAATCATCAGTAAACCAGAATGACACGTAAGTAAGTAATTATATTTAACCACGTATCGCATATGAAGCGATAGCTCGTTTCGGTGAAAACTCTGAAGTTGGCCTGCAATCCAAAGTAATCACTTGCTAATCCAGTCGAATAGTTGCTGTTATTATTTCCAGAAAATCATGTAACAAAGGAAATATTTCCGGGACTTTGGACTTGAAACTCGCACGTAACTAGATATTACGCCTGACAATTCAAGAATTATTATGTGGCAATGCCCCTTTCGTTGGCTCAATAATTCCCATACTTAAAATTAGCAAACATCAAAAAACAACAAAATAACTCAACCAAAACAGAAAACATGCATTATATTTGTGCAAATTCTTGTCTCAGTTTTAACACAAAAACATGCTGATCCATTTATAAGCTATGCGCTATCAGTCTCAAGCGCAAACATTTTCCTACCAAAGGCTTTCCCTTGCACAGCTCTTTCTGTTGCAGATGATCAAGCGTTACTAAACAATAAGAAATGAATGCCCTGAACTTCCAAGGTAGAAGTGCATTCCTCGCGCTTGATAGCAATAAAGAGGTAGATCCAAACTAATGTGACATTAATATTCCTTGCCACCAAAGTAATTGTCAGGGGCACCCAACGTCAATTTTCGGAAAATATCTGTTCAGAAGACGATTTGAGATCTAGAATTTTCAGAACATTTGTTGTAAAATTCCTTGCTCGCCTGCCTCTCCTGGGATTTTGAACATCTGAAAAATGGTATAATTGCCCATTTTCAACGGATATTTACCCTAAAAAGGTCACCTAGAATTTTTGGGAGCCTTTTTTCTGGCTAAAATTTTCGAAAAAGGTAAGTTTTGATCGCCTTTAGACTTTCAGCTTGGGAATCCGAACAGATAAAAAATTTTTAGGCGATAAAAATATGTCTATATCTACCGTTTAAATACTAAAATACGCTTAACAATGCTATGTTTAAGTGGTTTTGAACTATATTCTTGGCGGATGCCCCTGAATTGTGAACACGGTGGACTCACACGACCTCCGTCGAACAACATCCTCCGAATCTTCTTACAAGATACAACTCGACCGAATCGAGAACTCGAGCAAGCGTCTAAGTTCCGCTAATGAGATGCATTTCTCCATTCGAAAACGGGTCGAATCACATGGGCACGATTTGTACGAATCGACAATAAGGAGAAGGCTTTCTTGGCATACAGCATGCATTTTTCCATTCGACAACGGGTCGTATCGTATGGGCACGATTCGTACGAATCGAACGAATCGACGACTCGGACAAGCGTCTCTCAGCATGTAGCGTGTTGGACATATTCTAAGTCGCGCTAATGAGACGCATTTCTCCATTGGACAACAGGTTGTATCACATGGGCACGATTCGTAGGAATCGAACCAATCAACAACTGGGAGAAGGGTTTCTTGCCCTACAGCGTGTTAGAAATATTCTATGTCCCCCTAATGAGATGCATTTCTCCATTCGACAACGGGTCGTATCAACAAATGTCCATCTACTCCGAATCAATGACTCGATACCAACTACACAGCTTTTTTACGACTCCTGTCTCTTCAGGTGTCTTGGACAACCCTCCTCTCAAATCAGGGCCTTATGCGGGACGTAAAACTCCTTCCCTTGTGGTTCACTGTGCACTCGTTCGACTATTCCTTCAGATAACTGATCTTGAATGATCCCGTCATACTTCTGTAACATGCCTGGCTGTTTCTCCAGTTTCCTTACAAGGTTCTCTAGTCGTTTCAGGCTGCCGTGTTTGTTTTTAGGCAGGGGTGGGTGATTTCCCTTCCAAAGCAGGCCAGTTTCGTACCACCCTTCCGGGGTTTCTTTTGAGTTTCTCCTTGAATTCTTCGAAGACGAGATCTTGGTCGCCAACTGGATGGTCCTGTAGACATTGAGTCTACACAAGGCTTCATAGTCAGCTGCAGAGGTTTGGGTCAGGAACATGTTTGTGAGGTTGGATTCACTTCTGGGTGACATGATGGTCCATCCTAATCTTGTTAATTCGGCAATGAGTTCTCCTGGCTTCCCGATCTTGGGTGTGGTCTCGGTCTTTATCTGCACGTATTCGTTCGTTCCAAGGATAAGATGTACAGGAAGCTCCTCTTTATAGTCAACGTCATCCATTGTGACTCCTTTCAGGTGATCGTACCGCTCCATCAGATCCTTGTACTGAGGGTTATCCAAACTGAGTAAGTAGCGTGCCACGGTCCACCTTAGTCACTTCGATTCGAAGCTGGAATTCTCCTGTCAAACTGCTGATGACAACATCGTAAATCTCTATCTTTCTGTTGCTTGCCTGCATCATCATTTTGATGCGTTTAAACTCTCTTCGAACTGGCAAATGCGTAGGAGCTCCCAGCACCAGTGTCTAACAGCCAGCGGCAATGGATTGCTTTCCCAGTAGCTACCGACGTAGGCTCCGGCAATTGTTGGGGTACTTTCTCGGGGCAAATTGAAGAGCGGTGTCTTCGGTTGCAAAACTTGCAGCGACACTCTTGGGCCTTGTGACTTGTGCCGGTGCAGTTGAAGCACAACTGTTTACGGTTTAATTGTCTTCTGCGTTCTTGTAGTGTGATCACACTTTCACATTAAACGCACAGTCTTCTTTTAGGGTTAGGGTTAGGGTTAGGGTTAGGAACAAAAATCCTAGTTAGGGGTTGATGGTTAGTTACCAAAGTAAATTTTGGCATAATTCTTTTCTGCACTCTTAAGTGTGCAAGAAGCAAACTCCACAGGCCGCTCAGTGCTGTCTTGACTAAACACAGCTCCAATCCCATAAAGGCTGGCATCTACACTCAGTATGAGAGTGTAGGTTTTCGGGAGTCATAATGGACCAAAACCACAGTCCCAGACATAATTGTTGGGACACTTCTGCCTCTTCCTTCCCTCTCAATGTTGCTTTGAAAGATTTGGTGACTGAACTGCGATAAACAACATTGGGAGGGGCAGGGAACGCACAAGAAGGGAATAGACGACATTCGTATGAAGTGTCCCAACTAAGTATGTCTGAGACCGCAGTTCACTTGAAAGAACTTCTTATAAAAGCCCCTTCACATTCCTTGGTCCAAAACCACTCAGTCTTGTTACTGAGAAGCTCATACAGTGGGTGCAATTTAGATGAACAATCTTTGATAAACTTTGAGTAGTAATTCAACATTCCCAAAAATGATCTCAGCTGGAATGCATCTTTAGGTCTATGTGCTAATCAAATTGTGTCCAGCTTGCTCTTAACAGGACTGACTCCATTTGTCGAGTACCCGTTCCCGACAAAAGTGGCACTTCCAACGGGACACACAGCAATCAGATCGAAATGACAGCAGCTTCAACTATTGAAGTTCACACGTTCGCAAACAGACTCCGCGATAGAGAATGGAAACTTCACAGCAATGGAAAGGCTACGCAACACCCTAGCAAAAAAGGTGGAAGAAGTCCACGACATTAAGGTTAGCGTACTAGAATTAAGATTTGAAGTGGGGGAAAAGGAAGATGAAATCCAACTTTGGAGCACAAGATTAGATGAAGATGTGGGCGTATTTGAAACGACCATTGTTGATCTTGACACAAGGGTTAAGCAATCTAAGATCGCGTCGCTTGAAGCCGCAAAGAAAGAAGAAGAAGATCACGCAGCTGAGATCAGAGTACGAAGATATGAAGAGGAAATGCGATTTGAAAAGGAAAAATTTGAGCAAAGGCTGAAGTACGAAAAGCAAATAGAAGATAGCCGGAAAGATCAAAACAAAATGGATAAATCAATCAATGCCAAGTTACCAAAACTTGTAATTATGAAGTTTAAAGGCATGCACACCGATTGGCTTCGATTTTGGAACCAGTTTAAAGCAGAATTGATTCGTCTGATGTATACCCAATCACGAAGTTCTCATATCTAAAGGAACTAGTGGATCGTGGATCCGAAAGTCAGATCAATAATCGACGCCCTGCCATTCAACTCAGAAGGCTATTTACAAGCGAAGAATATTTTAACAACCAAGTACCGAAAGGAAAGCGAAATCATCAACACACATGTCAGTAACATAATGTTGCTTCCAGTTATCCTGGGTTAGCTGCAGGGCGCTAACCCTAACCCTAAATCTAGTATTTCCCCCTTGGCTGCAGCTTGGTTGCAGTGTTAAGTGGTTTTTTTGTCTGGGTATGATTTTGACATTGTATTCAGAGGTTCTTCTTGCAAGGCAAATGCAGACTTCTTCAGTTGATTTCTAGTACAATCTCAGGATGATGAGGATTTTGATCCAGATGAACACTATGTGTGTGTATCTATGATGGATGAATTGCCCATAACTGCAGCGGAGATAAATAAAGGTACAAAGAAGGATAGCCTACTTACAGAAGTGTATGAATATACATCCTCTGGTAAACCGTTTTAGGTTCGCAGAGATGAATTGGCTTTAGAAAATGGATGTCTTTTATGGGGCAGACGGGTCATCGTACCATTCAAATTCCAACGACGCTTGTTGGAAGAGTTACGTGAGTGCCATCCAGGGATTTGGCTTATGCAGACACTTGCCAGGTCTTTCGTGTGGTAGCCTGGAATTGACCTTGATATAGATGTTTGTACCAAGGCTCGTCAAGCCCCTATGGCAGTTCCCTTATTACCATGGCCTTGGTCAACTGAACCTTGGCAAAGAATTCATGTTGATTATGCTGAGGTCAAGGGTCAACAATATCTTTTTGTGGTTGACAGCCATTCTAAGTGGATGGAAGTCTTTCCTATGAACCGCACAACTGCAAATGCTGCCATAGAGGCCTTAAGAGCTCTGTTTGCTAGATATGGGCTGCCTCATGGTAATGGTCCACAGTTTGTTGTTGGAGACATTTTTGGGGATGAATTGCATCAAGCACACTCTATGCCCTTCATATCATCCCTCCACCAATGGTTTGGCTGAGAGACATGTTCAGTTCAGCACAAGGTGGCTGATGTCCTGTTCCGCTATAGAAACACACCCCACACCACAAAAAATAAGACTCCTGCAAAGCTGTTTTTGAAGAGGGAACCCAGAACACACCTCTCCTTGGTAAAGCCCAGTTAACAAAGGCATGTAGAAATGAAACTTGCAGCAAACTTGTGCAAGGATGGGCTTCACCCAAAGGAGCAAATTTTTTCTCTGTACCAGCCAGTCAGGGTTAAAACACCGTGGGAATGAGGGAGAGGTTGATACCTGGTACAATTGTGGCTGTGAAAGGACCAGAAACTTGTCTAGTTTGAGTTCCAGGCAATGATCGTTGTTTTGTGCATGCTGATCACTTGATACCTGATGATGCCTGAGGAATAAGGAAATTATCTCACCAGAAATGGTATTTGTCATTCCCATAACTAGATTGCAAGTTCAGTCTGAAGGAGACACTGAGGTTCTCTTAAGTCTAGTGTTATTTCTTCACCAGTTGTTAATAATGATAGTGATTCAGAAGGCAACAACTTTGTTCACAGTCCAAAACTGTCATGCCTGGTCACTCTTGAGTCTAGACCAGGCCAAGTGGTTACTCGATCAGGACGGGTGGTCAAGCCTCCAAACAGATTGGATTTGTGGTTGTGTTTTTTTTTTTTTACATGTTGCATTTAATGATAAGGAAGCTGTATAGGAAGGAGGAAATGTGGTATTTTGGTTGGGTATGGTCATGTGATGTAAGTTGATGTAAGAGGATGAAATAAACTGTTGCAACAGATAATGTCTGGTGTATGCATGATACATGCAAAAAGCTATTTAGAATACCGTAAATGCTCTAATAAATGCCCCCTTTCTTATAAAGGCCTACTATCCATTAAACACCCCTGGTGTGGTCGAAAGTTTGAAATAGACGCCCCTCTCGAATAAACCCCCCCCCCCCCCCCCCCACTACCCCACAAAAAAAAAAAAAAAGTTTAGCTGTAAAACAAAATCGTGCAATTAACACCTTGGTTGCTTAAATCCTTCAATGAAAATCAATCAATCAATAATTCAATAATAATCACTGTCAATCAATGGCAGTGTTATTGGAAATTAGTTAGGTCGTCACTGAGTCCGATGTCAATAAAGCCAATTGTGAAAACAATGTTGGCATAGATGACGACAAGGACATTGATATAGAACTTTGAACTTGCTGTTTCGCCGCAATGATATAGAATTATAAACTTACTGTTGTCACCCTGTTAATGTAGAACTATGAACGTTGTTGGTGTTTTGATGGGCTGTTAGACTCATGAATTATTAATGAGTTGTGGAAGTTTTTTTTCTGGTTCATCACTTAATTCGTCCTGCATAAAGACAGGAGCGAGACTCATTATCTGTCTAGATGAAGAAAAATTAATCATTTAGTTCATTTCCAAGATGCTCATGTCATTTTGAAACCGACAGAACACACTTCCTGGCTTTTCTACAGTCATGTACATTAAGGGAAATTCATTTGTCAAAAACAAAACAAGTTCATCTTCACTGATGTTCTCAAGAAACTTGTTTGTCTGCTGCTCTTCAGTTACTACAATAAATAGGATTGACCTGTGGGGAGATTAGGTTTCTTCTGCTTTTGCACCAAATGTTGCATGTATAATGACCCCGTTTAACAGTTTGAATTCTTCACTTCAGCAATTGAAATCTCTGATGAAGAAGCTGAAAAAGTGTTTTCAGTAGAAGATGCTGTAGATTTCATACACAAGGCATTGGAGGAAGATTAGTTGCAGTAACATGGTAAGATTTTGCAAGCCTTAATTTGTAGGCCTTAAACAAACAGTGGGAATTAATACAATGTACATGTTTCCTGTTGAACCAAATGGGTGGACCTTTGTTTTGCTTGAAAATCATATTATAGAAATGGCTGTTCTCAGTCTTAGATAGACTCTATTATTAGGGTAACCTGAAAACACTGATCCCCAGTCCATGGACTACCCCGACTGACTGCCTAAACGGACTACCCTAAAAATACTATTTAGAGTGAGTACTATTGGTTGTAAACAGTGTCACAATTAGTGCTAAGCCTAAACATCCATTTTGAACAGTGTTGGTCAACAGTATTTAAATCTAAGCACCCATTTTAAGAAGGTTAGCTTTCACAATTGTTGTGATGGCCGATTGCTTCAAGCAAGTGAAGTGAAACTGGTGTGACAATTATTGAAAGCTAACCTGTATAAAATGGGTGCTTAGACGTAAATAGTGTTGACCAACACTGTTTAAAATGGCTGTTTAGGCTTAGCACTAATTGTGACAC
>NC_090888.1:49358410-49363410 GCF_036669925.1 Montipora capricornis
GTTAAGCGAAGCGTAAAATGAAGCTAAAATTCTATGAGAGTGCTTAGGCCTTAAGACACTAAAGCGAGCGCTTAGGCTTAATCAGTAAACGAGTGCTTTCTTCTTCACACGATCTCGTGAAAAAGTGTAGTTAACCGAAGTGTAAAATGAAAGCTAAAATACTACGAGAGTGCCTAGGCCTAATCACTGAAACAAGCGCTTAGGCTTAATCAGTAAACGAGTGCTTTCTTCCTCACACGATCTCGTGAAAAAGTGTAGTTAACCGAAGCGTAAAATGAAAGCTAAAATTCTACTAGAGTGCTTAGGCCTAATCACTGAAACAAGCACTTAGGCTTAATCAGTAAACGAGTGCTTTCTTCTTCACACGATATCCATGCTTTAAAGAACGAAAAATATAATATTTGTAGCTTGCTTTTCTCGGGAACTTTGAATTTTGCATATTCGACAGAGCATTTTGAAGTATGTTACACGAAGTTGGTATCCAGTTCCCATGTGTGATGTCTGCGTATGCACGTATCCGGGTATCCATGTTTTCCACTGTGTATCCGCGTATCCACTTCACAATATAGTTAGAAGTTTACTTGGGGAGGGGTGGTACTTTCGACTGCGTATCCGCGTATCCAACCTCTTCAGAGGTGCAGCTTCAAAATGGCAGGGTATTCTGCAGTTAACCCCAAGGAAGCAACCCAGGATATCAAACCCTCGGAACTAGTAGAAATTTATTTGATCTGAACTGAAAAGATTGTTTTCGTGCTCTGGTTAACATTTGATCATTGGTGTGCATCGGCGTGGCTTATGCAGATTCATCACGAGTGACGGCCGGCTGGCAACAGAATTACTCGTGAAAGCGCAACGTGAGCATGGGAGCAAAGATGGTTTGAACATCAGACTATGTCAAGTTAAGAATTGTGGCGTTCTTAAGGCGAAACTTCAAAATTTCCCAAGTTTGTTTCGCTTGCTGGTTTCGCGCCTTTAATAATTCGTATGCAAACGATGAGCGTTCAGCAGATAATAAAGAGACTTAATTTCTCCACTAATCACAGTCTATTCCTAAATTTGTTTTCCATGCGCAGTCAACTTGCGGCAATTGCTATGATTACACATAACAATTTATTGCTGATGAAGCGATGAACAAAGAGACCATTCTTAAATTATTCGTCGGTGCGTCTGGTCTCAAAATAGTACGGACAAAGGCTCCAATGCCTCGAAAGAATGTATCAATTAAAATTGAAATTTGACAAATTTAACGATAATATGTGAAAGGAATACTTGCTTTTCACCAAAATGGCGATGATAAACCGAAGACAATCGAGCAAATTTGAATTTCAAGTCTCCAAATAAAATAAGGTCAGCCTTGGACGAAAACAGACACAATCGAATCTTTTTCGAAACCAAACAAATTTAATTTCTCACGCACACATACAGTATTACAGCCTGGATAACAACGAGTGTTTCGTTGGTTGGATGGCACAGCTGTCACTTACACTGTAGTTAATAACAGATTCTTTGTATCTATACAGTAAAGAAGTCTTTGGTTTTACATTATGTAAAGATAATAAAATTTGAGTCCACGGAAATCACGCACTTTCTCATTTGATTACAATTTCTTGCTTTAAGAATCGATTCTTCACACCATGAGATCTAAAATTTGACAGTCTTCCGCTTATTTCACAAGAGCAACAGATCATTGTTCTTTCCCGCAGCAAGCCTCGTCTTTTCTCTTGTGGCAAATTTCCTGCGGCAAATTGCCGCGGTTTTACCGAGGCAAAAAAATTTGCATACCTCGGTGGCGCGCGACCACTACCTGCGGCAAAGACGAGGTATTGCCTCGTCCCGAGGGGTCAATTCTTTCAGGCGGTACTGTATGTTATTCACCAGCCGGGAGGTCCTTATTGGGAAAAAAAGCTGTGCCCGTGGTCTTGAATACTGCCCAAGAGTTGTACTCATGACAGAGGGCATAGTTTCTTTCTAATACAGACTATCATTGCATTCTGTGACCTCATAGCGGAGGGATGTAATGGTAATGAATTTATATAGCGCATTTTCTATTGACATATTCAAATGGGCTTTACAAGCAAGTGATCTATGGGTGAGATTGGACATCAGCATATACAGGCGCCTCTGGCAGCCGCTATCAGTCCATTAGCCATCTCACCTGACCTGACCACAACACCGGGAGCTCCATGCCCTACTCTTTACGAATAGTGTGTGAGTTCTTTGTACTGAAATTGATGGTACTTCTGCATCCATGAGGTAGGAAACACATTTTTCGAATGGCGTGCTTAGTAATATTCCCCTGCAAGCCTGCTGCTTGCATTGCTGTTTTCATCAGTTTATCAATTTCGTTCTTGCCGAGTGGTGCCTTCATGTACCAAATGCTGTTGCCTGGTCTTATTCAATGATTGATGGTTAAGTAAAATGTACTGTCAGCATTGTTTGTTTCGTTTGGATGGTGACGTGTGACTTTCTTGTTATAGTAATAATAAACAGGACAATGTTTATTGTTTGTTGCTTGAGCCGTTGGATTAAATTCTTGTGGATTCACCATTGCTTACGTTGCGGGTCTTGGAACCTCTCTCTGATCACTGACTTAGATTTCAAATGAGAACTTCATTGCCCAATTTGTCGTCTGTTTGAAGAACAATGTGTCCACATTTTAGTTGTCTTCTTTCGCCTCGTGCACAGAATCCAAAGTGAAGTGCCAATAATTTATTACATTGTATCAACAAACTGTGCTTTGGAGAGCTTAAGGATTTTCAGCATCGAAACAATGATCTTCTTCACCTTTTGATAGTTCTTTTGTGGCATGAGGAGGATTTCCTTTCACTTCCTTAAAACCAGCTGTAGAAATAAGTACGGTAGTTATCCGGTTATGAGGCGCACAGTTTTTTCAAGAAAAATCTGTCTTTGGTGGCAAGTTAGTGCTAAAATTGGGGTGCGTCTTATAACCAAGTATTTTCGCGCAAGAAAATCTTAAGATCACAATTTGAGAAGAACTTGCAGTTTAAACAACACAAGAAAAGGACACTAGTCAATTAAAAGAAAGAATAGTGCTTTTAGAGACCTTTAGAACACTAAACGACTTCATGAGAAAAGCAAACAAATGGAAATTTGCATACATGCTTAAAAGCACGTGCTTAGTAACGTGATTTTCATGACAACAATACAATCGTTTGAATCTTGTTTCGAGTTTGTCGCTCGCATGAAAAGTTACTTCGCTGAACAAACAGTGTGGAGATAAAACATACCTTCTTTGTTCATCCAGCCTTTCTTGTGCACTGAAATTTGCATCTGTGGCGTGTTGATATTCAGCTGTCGAACATCTTTGAATATGACTTTCGGTGGGAGTTTTTTCCCGTTCGCTTTCGCTTGAAGTCTGAACTCTGACTATTTATTAAGTTGGAAGGTTCAAATAAAAGTGTATGCGTTGCATGTTTATCATTTTAGGTGTCAACTTTTAGCTTTTGTTTTTACGTATATCATTAAATGCGTGACTTTTTCAATTTGTTTACGTTAACAAAAAGAGTTCACATGCCAATTGTGTAAGGATAATTGTTCTCCAATTCATTACATCCTTTTGATAACTCTCAATTTTTTGGTGCGTCTTATAACCGAGTATTTTCGCGTAATTTTCAGTTTGAGAACTTAGCTTGATTAAATTGCTAAATTTGGGGTGCGCCTTATAACCGAATAACTGCGGTACTTCCATGGACTTAATTCAAAAGGTGCAAATATTTCTAAAGCAAAAGTGAACTTTTTGTTTGATTCTATAATAAGGCAAGATGTTTCCCATCCTGGTCAGAGATGATAGTGTCAAATTCAATTGATTTGATAAATATGCACCACAAAGAAATGAAACTCTACTTGGATGCGTTCCATAAAGAAACGAATTTGATTGAGGAATAGCCCACTTTTGATGTATTAAAATTCAGTCCCAGCCCTCATCTCGAGGCTCTGGGGAATAAACTCATATTTATTCCCCAGAGCCTCAAGGTGATGACTTTTAGGACTGAATTTTAATATATCGATATTGGTCTATTATACGAAATTCACTTACTTAATAAATGTGAAATTCCATTGGAAAACAGTGAACAAGGTCATCGCATGGGCACGTCATGGTCCAAACTCATTTGCATGGCACTTGTCTAACACGCTTAGTGTGAGCGTATGCAAGGAAAAACAAATGAAATGGTGAGCGTGTTAACTATGTGCCTTTTGTTAACAGTCTGTTTAACACAGTGGACCTTTGTGTTTTAACACACAAGTTTAAAATGGTAAGTTCCTTTGTCCTTGACACAGTAGGTCTGTGATTTTTCTTCAAACACGGTTTTGTTATTTACCCAAAGCAGAGTAGTTTACCAGATCATTTATTACTACTCTTCCCAGTAGACCGTGACACCCACGAAATTTTTGACTGCCTTCACAGTAACGTTTTTTGATGCTGCGAGTTTGTTTCAAACCACTCATGGTACGTTAAAGTGCACCATGTGAGGCCATTTTTTCTGTGTGATGTTCGTTCACAATGTGTTTGTCTCCAAGAGGAGTTTTTTGTCTGCCATAGAACTGTCAGCATGGCAGCTGTTTATCAGCAGATAAAATATGATCAGGACAAATTCAGGGCGGTTTTTTTAGACACATTCGACACAATAAATTTTTCACGACAAAGTTTAATTGAAAAAATTTGCAAAGTAACAAGCTGTTTTAATAACATGGATGACCAAGGCTTAAGAATAAAATACCTCGACAATGAGAAGATCTTTGTCGATCTTTCTGACGAGAATTTGGTGCAAGAAATGGTTAGATAAGGAGTCCCCATTGAAAATGCAGAATTCAAACGTATCACAGTCATGGTAGAGCAGTCCAATTCACCAGTTCCCATTTTGCAAAGAAAAAGAGCGAGAGAGCAGCAAAGCATTAGTCCTTTGTGTATGCCGAGTACAACCAAGATAGGAAAAGCTGCAAGCTGTGGAAGTTTGGAATTTGAGAAGAACAGGACTATG
>NC_090888.1:49365910-49370910 GCF_036669925.1 Montipora capricornis
AACCTTCACCTGGCAACTACACTTCAGGGAATTAAGCGTGCCAAAGGTTTGACAGTGTCCCAAAAGAAACCAATTACGCTTCAAATCCTTTTGGCCCTCAAGAACTAGTTAAACTGGGATGATCCTTGGCACGCAACATCCTTGGCAATTTGGTTGGTAGCGTTCTTTGGCCTCCTCCGAAAAGCTAACCTTTTATGTAGAGGTTCAACTCAATTCAATCCATCCTTCGATATTGAAACAAAACGAACGAGTGCTTAGTAGCCAAGCTTTAAATGTGGGGAGGAGTCTGAGCCAGGGCCTGGGTATCATGACCACGTCTATAAAGATGTACCCGCAATAAGCAAAAAAATTCATGCAGAACAGGACCTTGATAATGAGGTCGACAAATTTGCTGAGAAGGTGGTCAAGGACAACGAAACAGTCGGTCATTTACCTCGCAAGTACTCCCGAATTTTGTGGTATTTTATCGCACGTGGCGGAAAGATATGCGTGGAAGTGACTGGCCGAAGACGTCACTGCAAACAGCTGTGCGGAGGAATGGAGATTCCTTGTAGGTTGGTGTTTACTTGTTCGAGTAAAGCGAAAGTTAATCACTTGAAAGAACTCTTGGAGAGCAAGATTCGGCGATAAACACTCTAAGACACAAACAGCTCCTTTAGGAGCCACCACTCATTAAAAAGTCAATGAACAACAGCAACATGCTGTCAGTTTCTTTTATGTTTCTTTACTGAGATCTTAAGAAGTTGTACGAATATTAATTAGGTGTTTTAAAACTCCAAACACAGATGTATCCATGGATAAGCCGCACCCTTGATTTATGGCTTCAATTTTGTGAAAAAAAGGGCAGCTTGTACGTGGACGTTTACGGTAGTGTCCATTTTAAAATGGTGATATGAAACAAATTCATTAAGGGGTTTGCGATTTAAAATCATTTTGTAGCTGCCATCCTTTTTACGCCACACAAATATAGTTGAGAGGACGTCCGCTACTGCATATTCAGTTTTTTCCAAAACCCCTTTATGGACAAGCTTAGATATCTCTTTAGTTATTATCTCCCCTTCACCGGGTGAGAAGTGGATTTGTTTAGGTGGGTAAGGCTGCACAGGGGTATGAGCTTCAAACTCAATGTGGTAGTGCTTGACGGCATTAAGTATGACTTGGTCATTGGTCAAAGATTCCCAGGAACCAACATGGTCCTTCAGCTGTCCTGCTGAAAAATTGAGGACCAGTTGATGCAAATAATCCTCATCCATAAATGATGTAAGGTATGTCCTTACCTGGTTATCAATTAATCTTTGTTGTTGGATTGGCTGTACCCTAAAAAAGGGCGTGGGTGAAATGTTTTCTGGCCAGTAGATGTCTGATTATATGGTCTGAAATTTGAGCGTTGAAATTTCTGCCTCCCAGTCTTTAGGTAGTTATGGCTAGACGTGTGAGTGTCAGAATTTCTCTGCATCTGCCTGCCTGCCTGTCTTCTTTGCTTCGGTCATAACCTTTAGATGTTTTGATAACTCATCCCCAAATAGCTTTGTAGAGGGCTTGATGTTCTCCTTGCATAACCTTGTATACGGGGGGTTGAGGTCGGGCTTGATTAGCTCTCGACGTTTCATATTAAGTTTATAATTGGCATTAGCCACAAGGGCAATGCTGTCCAGGACCTGACGGACATTAGTGGGTTTGCCAGTTTGAAGGTCTTTCACCAACTGGTCCCCCAAAATAGACAGGGATGATAAACCCTGAACAAGGAATTCTTGTATCTTCTGAAAAGCAAGGTCAACTGTCCTGCTCCTCCTGGGAAGCAAATCCCAAACCTCTTCGTTAATTGCTGTAGTACACAGGAACTTAGAATTTTCCAGTGGAGGGTATTTATCAACCCTTTCCTTCACCGTTTCTGGCGACAGACTTCCAAAAGCCATATTATAAATTAGACTGGCAACCTTCTCTGTTATAGCAGGAGATTTATCCTTGGTCTGTAAAAATGCCTGAGTCAGGCTTTCTGAGTCAGAGCAAGCAGATTTCTTTGCCATTCTAGAGTCACTCGGTTAGAGCACATTATTTAACATGGCAGAAACATTTAGTTGTGTATTGCTTGTGTTCGATTCTTCCTCGTCTGCCTCCTCGTCTGAGTCAGGACGAATGAGGATGTCTTCTTTAAGACTGGTAGGGGGGCCGTCTGTGTTTCTGAGGCTTTGGTCAATTGTGCCAAAGTGTCGTTAAATTCTTTGAGGATCACTGCCATGCTGTTCTGAGAGGATTGGTCTACAGCACCGTGCGAGCTCTGAACATCTGGTTTCAAACCTGGTGTAGTCATTCTAGGTGTTTTCCTACCCAGTGAACTTATTGCAGACCCGATATTAAGAAACATGATGGTAGAAATAGAAGATTTTCTCCGCGTAAATAATCACCGTGCTAAAACTGATTTGTACGCGAAAAGCACTGGTTATGCGCATGCGTCTAGCTATCTCATGGGATCCCTGGGGCAGTGATGACGACATAGAAAATAACTTATTTTATTTGCAAAATGACATGGTTGCATGTATGTTCTTTTGAGTATAACATTAACAAGTAACTATTGGTGTGGCTAAGGCTTTTGTTGGGATTATGCTTGCAGTAATTGCTAAAAGTGGAAAAGAATTATATTGGTTAATGAAAACCGAAGGTTTTGTCTAACGCAAAATGTAATAATAAGGGCTTTTTAACTGATTCTTAGAACGAATACTGACACTTTCTTTTGTCTATCTAGCGCAACGTGGAAATAAAATAAATACTTGGTGTAACAACAGTTACTACATGTATAATGACAATAACGGGTTCATGAACTGATCATTAGAACAATTAGTGACAGTGACCCTGTGTAACGCAACGTGTAATAGACTATTTATTTCGTCTAACAATGTTAGGCTATATTCGAAGCCTTTTAATCATGATAGAAATACACTAAATATGTGGTCTAGCTGCAAGTGACATAAATGCACACTGTTGGCCTCTAGAATGCTCACTGAAAGCTTCATGACCTTGAAGAATGCTACCTCGAATAGAAGTAATCATAATAGATCAGCAAAAAGTGCCAAAACTCACCTGTAAACAGCGAAACCTTGACTCTCATCAACTGTATTTATAACAATGCTTCGTCAAATGGAAGTAATCATAACAGATCAGCAAAAAGTGCCAAAACTCATCTGTAAATAGCAAAACCTTGACTCTGATCAACTGTATTTATAACTTGCTGTGAGCACATGCGATTTTCCGCTGAGCGAGCACGATTTTCCGCTGTGCAAGCACATGTCAATTTTTCTTATAAGACAGCTGCTGATTGGCTAGACTGCACCATATAAGAGAATTTCTGATTGGCTGTTTCTTAATGCGGACGATGGGTCGAACCAAAATTTCTCGATGGCTTAAAGAATATGAAGGCTGTGCAATTATTATTATTATTATTATTATTATTATTATTATTTGGGGGGCACTGGGGTAGCACAAGTTGGTGCCTAAGCCTACCATGGGAACATCGCTGACCCTGCCCACCAGAGTTCGGCGTGACAAGTTTGGCAAGTGACCAGAATCCCAAAGCCACCCTTGTTAGGATTACAACAGATAATTACTGGGTTGCCAGTATGGCAAACCCAGTGGGAATCTGCGTTTCATTTGTTGGTTTTATTATTTTTTCTTGTTTTTCTTTTTTTTTTTTCGTGTCGGTAAAAGTCTTACCTGTCACTCCCCTGCTAAGTGGTGTCTTTGTGCATAGAGCCTTCTGCTTGTATTTTCTTAGGATCGAGAGGGTAATGGGAAATGCGTAGATTTCTCTGGTGGACACAGTAGAATGATTAACTTTACTGGCAATGGCGTCGAAAGTCATGTAACGCGAATGGCGTTTTAGTGGATCTTTAAACAAAATATACCCTTATGAAGCTCAATAATGGAAAGCCAATTGGATACTGACAAGTAATGGACTTCGACAGCAATCTGTCGCCCGTCGAGCCATAATCAAAGTGAGCTGTAGTTCTAATATTGTACAAGTGTGGTGTTTTGTACAACACTGAAATCAAATGGAAAATTCTCTTGTAACTTACAGGTTTAACAAAGACAGAGACTTGGATCTGTGATCTGTTGTTTGTACTCAATTATGCACAGTCTTCTGGTAACAGTTGGAAATGTCATTAATTCTTGTTAGTCAAAAATTATTTGAAAGAAAGCTTGTTGCCCATTTTTGCTTGAGAATTCAAGTAAAGGGTTTTTCAGTAAAGGGTTTGATGCTGAACACTGGTGGGAAATTTATTTAGTTGCGTTTTTGACACAGAGTGTAATTTGACACGATTGAGTTTCTTGTCTTCACGCAGGTAATGAAATAGGAAGGGTTTTTTGCCTCTAATAGCAAATATGTTGTTTGTTTCAAAAAATATTTCGCGGAAAAAGGTGGCCTTTGTGAATTCATCATGTTATTTTATTTTATTTTATTTTATCAGCTTCGCCAAGTAAACAAACAAAACAATTACGTAAACAGAAGAACATTGGCAGGGACACCGCAACAGCGTTGGCCAATTACAGCGGGCCCGGATACTAATAAGAACTGAATGAAAACAAGGAATGTAAAAAAAATACAGCAATATAGAAAAAAATACAACTACATACAGCAAGTTATTGGACGGAACAAGGGACAAGCACTGTTGCATTTTAAACAGATAGACTTGAACGAACGTGGGTCATCACAGTTATAGGAAACAGCTAACGCGGACTTATAATAACTAAAAATAACCAATTCAAAAGAAGCTAAGGTCGATGAGCTCAAATCTAGTTCGTCCGCTAAAAAATTCCAAATTCTACTAGTTCTAATAAGAAAGGATTTCTGGTAAGTAGATGTTTTACATTTCTTAATTATGTATTTGGTAACGTTGCTGGTTGAGGATCTAGTACGTCTGACGTATTTGCGAACTTCAGGTAGAACAGAGACATTCACGTTAACAAGACTGTGTCAATTTGAAAAAATAGGTGATCTAAAAGTT
>NC_090888.1:49375910-49378410 GCF_036669925.1 Montipora capricornis
ACATGCTGGAAAACGTCCGTCAGAGCAATTTGCAGTTAGGTTTTTGCAGACTATTTATTTAAAGTGCCCCTGTGATAAAAAAAAAAAACAGTTCCTTTTTTCCTTCAGATTTTGAAAGTGTGTTTGCTTAACACCTGACTGGCAAAATTTTGAGCTTTGATTTTTATCCAAAGGCCGTTTACTTTGAGTGTAAGTTTTGGACTTCACGGTCCGCCATTACTCACGTTCAAAACTGACCTCAGACGGTTGGATCCAGGGAAAAGTGACGTCAGAGGCTCACTAGCTTAAAATTTCAGCGTGTGAACGCAGCTTACTATATATGCAAAGCGTGAGTTTAAAAGTCTGACAGCCCAAAACCCCCGTGCCGCATATTAATTCTGCGGCGTACACACGTATTGCATTCTTAAACTAGTGAACCTTTGCCGTCATTTTCTCCTCGATCCAGCTCTCTCAAGAACATAATGTTAGTAATGGCGGACCTTAGACCGAATGCATAAATGGCGGCCAAAAATGTATTCTTTTGTTTATGTGCTAATTCGACTCACTAGCCTCGCTCTCAAGCAACATTTCTTTTGTATTTTGTAGATGCAAACGAGGCTAGTGAGTCTAATTAGCACATAAACAAAAGAATGCTTTTTTGGCCGCCATTTATGCATTCGATCTATTAAATAGGAAAATTACAGTTAAAATAAAGAGGTGTCTTTTTAAAATCAAGGCTTAAAACGTGGGTCACTTAGTGTTTTGTTAACATAGTTTTGAAATCCAAAGAAAAATATGAATTGAATTTTTGGTCACAGGGGCACTTTAAAGAAGAAACGAGTGAATTTACTCAAGAGCGTGTTTTGTTATCTTTAAACTGAATTTATTACCAAAGCTTAAAAAACTAAAGACCTCAAAATGGGACGTGACATTACAAAATAATTAAACGTGTGAGCCAAAGGGCCTCTGCTGGCGTGACATGTGGGTGACCCCTCGAATGGTCTTAATGACGCCCCACTTGAAAAAATTAACTGGAACGCTGCAGTTCAATACCACCCAATTGAGTGACTTCTTTTTTTGTGTAATGCGTACCACAGGCAACCCAGTGCAAGCTTTTTGGAGCTTCTAGTTGTGAAACAAATGGGCAGTCATAAATAAAATAATTGACTTGACCCTAGGGAAACCTTGCTCTCAATTTATGTGGTAGACTTGGTCCAACAGATCAGATCACAGATGTGGTTCTTATACCACTACAACAGGATGGCGTCTCAATATACCCAAGCAAAAGAAAAGCTTTCTCTGTAACCCTTTATGATAGGTGGTCATCAGTGAGTTGATGTCTAATTTATATTCAGCAGCTTTTTGTCACTTCCGTTTGTTCCCTTAGTCCAACACCTTACTTAAACGCAGTCTTTATTTTCATGTTTTACAAAGTTTACTCTGTTTTGTTTCAGTGTTGTGCCATTCTAAGAGTTCCTCAGCAAACTGTTTCAAGCCGAAGACTTTCCTGAAGATACTTTTTGCAACAATCTTTTCAAGTGTTGTATATTACAGTTCAATTAAAGCTCTTTAACTTATATTATTGCGAACTGGTTCCTTAAGTGAAAGCCAGCCACAGTATTGTTTGTAGCTTCAAATTCAAGAATGCATGGAGACATGGTGTTGCCACAATGACAAGGCTTCCTACCAACCTTTTTCAATTCCATATCCTTTCCGCACACCGTTAAAGAGTGTGGTTTTTGAATTTGCATGCAGTGGTATACAGCATTGGAGCCTGGGGCTATTGTTTTTAAAAAAAGCCCAAATATCACGTTCCTTTCTCCTCCTGCGTTAAAATAGTGGTTTTTGGCTGCTGTTTTCACCAAATTAACCCTGGACTCCCATGCTTTAAATTACTCACGCAACTGATCAGAGATTCCAGATGTTCGGCGTCTTTGTTTCGAGGTAATATTGAAATAAGGCTTCTTTTGGCATTAGAAGAACTTAAGCACGAAGACGCACTATTACAACAGGTTGTACATTATAAATCACTTGGCTTGAAAGTTACAAAATAATTGCGCCCATTAATTAACCCCTAGATAGTTTCGTAGACAGACAGGCAGACAATACATTGCAGCCACTTGGGGCTGAATTGTGCGTTACAGTATAAATATATGTGTTAAAACAGTATGTCATAAAAAATGGTTTAGGATAAATAACACGTAAATTGTAAATGGTTTAAGTAAAGTACGATCGTCCAGGTGAGTTTAGCCCTGAAAAGGACTGTTCAAGATGACATTGACTGACGTTTCAACAACCTGAGCGGGATTCATCTTCCGATTCAAGTGATTTCTGTAACATGATGTTATTGGTCGAGTGTCAGATGAGCCTAGATATAATTGGCTGTGACGACAAAACAGTGATTGGTTCATTTCGATCCATGTATAGCTCTAAGGTCTGTGCATGTATCATAGAATATGTCTGGCAGTACAGTGATAGAATAAATCATTCAGCGTGTTGTTTGCCTGTTATTGATGTCGTC
>NC_090888.1:49388410-49390910 GCF_036669925.1 Montipora capricornis
GCTCGTTAACTCCATTCACCGTATAGTCACACGAAGGGTGCATTTACCGCGCGAAAACAATTTTTACACAATTTGTACACCCCTTCAATTTTTGAAAAAACATCAAAACTCGGCAAAAATTGTGACAAAATCCTTATCTTTCAAACAGCGACCTTATTTTTTTGATTTAATCAACGGCTGTCCTTTTCCGGCGAACAGATAGTCTTTTTGAATGAGCGCGCCCTTGAGCCTGCGTTTCGTGCCGCGGATCAGTGACTTGCGCAGTCGTTTTTTAGCTCTGTCTGTGCAATATCAAAGATGTATGTATGTATGAGCTCTAAACTTGAGCCCGTGATATGGTTACGTGTACTGGTCACATTGGCATACATGAAGGGGCGGACGGACGTACGTACGTTGTACGTACGGACGTTCATGACGTCATGGCTATAAAACCAAATTTTCTCACATCGATGGGTTACCATATTTTCTTAACTATGGTGCTCCGCGCGCGCGCGCCTTTGGCGCGCGCGGAGCTCCGCTATAAAGGATCAAGAAACAAGGTAACCTATTTAATGAGAAAGGCTGAATCAGAGTATTGAAGAGAGATATTCCGTGAGTATAAAAGCTCAAAAGAATTCTGGAAGACAGTCAAAGATTGCACCAACAAGATAAGGTTTCTATGGTTAGGAACAATGGTAATGAAATATCTGACGGTCTTGGTAAAGGAAGCTTTATTAACTCTAATTTTGGAACTGATAGGGAAAATCTGTTACAAAATCGTCCTGCTGAACCACATTATACCATATCTCCTACTACTCAAGCTACACTATATAAATGCTACCCAAATTGCCGCAGATCATAAAATAAAATAAAATAAATTCAAGGCCAGGAAAACATCTGGACCAGATGGAATTTTCTCGCGGGCCTTATCCTTAGTAGCATCATCCACTTCAGCTGATAGGTTATTTACTATCTTTCATAAATGTTCGCAACGGAACCAGTTTCCTGATACGTGGAAACTAGCGCTAGTTACTCGAGTGCATAAAAAGGGTTTGTTCTCTGAGGTTGCAAACTACAGACCTATTTCCTTACTCAGCATTCCTGGAAAACTGCTTGAGAACTAATTCTGTCATATTATTGATTGCCACCTTGAGGAAAGTGGTCTTCCAAGTACATCTCAGTAAAGGCTTTAGAAAGTTCTCCCTTCAGAAGCGCTATCATTGGCCATGACAGAAAAATGGTAACGGGCAATAGCCCACTTTCGATATATTAAAATTCAGTTTTGAACAAAAGGCTTCATCTCCAGGCCCTGGGGAATAAGCTCATACAAATCCTCATATTAAGTTTATTCCCCAGAGCCTCGAGATGATGCCTTTTGTTTAGGACTGAATTTTAATATATCAAAAGTGGGCTATTGGTAATGGTTTAACAGTTAGGGCCATATTCATGAACTTTCAAAAGGCCTTTGATACTGTGTCGCATAAAGTTCTATCTCTAAAATTCAATGCAAATGGTATCTGTGGCTCTTTGCACCAGTGGTTGATGACTTACTTACTCGACAGATATCAGTTTGTAGAAATAAAAAGCCAAAGATCTCCCTGCCTTCTCATTAGATTTGGAGTGCCTCAGGGATCGCTGCTGGGACCAAGACTGTATACTATATATAATATATAATTTTAGCCAAGCCTGAAAGCGGAGTTCCCTGGTTATTTATTCAATTTCTTCCCCAGAGTCACTCGTTTCTGCCATCCTTGCAGTACAGTGTGAAAAAATGAAGTAGTTGTAAAGCTGTCAGTATTTTTCGACAATGCCCAAATCCCAGAGCTATTTTCCCAATGTTAAATGTATTGTAAAGCCTCTCTAGTATGCATATGGTTGTTTTGGTCGGTAAACCAAAAGCAAACAAATAACGTCTATAGCGATACTCACCGTTACGTCACCTATTGTTATTAATGTACCAACCAGAGATCTATTGGTTATTGAGACAAAGGGTTCTTTTGTTTTACGGTGAGCAAATTTGAATAACAAAACAAATTGCTCATCAATGTTTGTAAACAGTGAATGCAGCTATTATGCTGTTTTACAATGGTAAACCCCACTGCGTTTTTTCGCAACTATTGTTCTATTGTCAAGTGTATGCACGGAAAACTATTTGTTTGTTTGCTTTGTCAGTGTACATTTGTCAAAACAAAGAACAAAATCATGTCACGGTTGATACCTTGCCCATGTGATACTTCGCCCATGTGAAAAATAAGCCAGTTATTTTGAGGCACCTAGTGGATATGTGATTTATTCACCTCGGGCTGCGCCCTAGGTGAATAAATCACATATCCCCTCGTTGCCTCAAAATACCCTTACTTAAACAAACTCCTGAAAACACAAGCTAGTGAAATTTCCTCCTAATTTTACGAAAACTCATTACGATTACGTGTTTATAACATAAGGCCAAAATTTTGTTGTCACTGTCAAGGCACATCGAAAACCAGTTGGGCAAACGGATTAAAAAGCACTTGTTCGATCG
>NC_090888.1:49398410-49418410 GCF_036669925.1 Montipora capricornis
TTGGTGCTGGGAAACAAGCTTCTGAATATTCAATTTGCTAAGTACCATATTTGGAACCACAAGAGCGAGGGGTTTCCAAATATGGTACTTAGCACTGAAACATTCAGCCAATCAGTTCGCACTGAATATTCGGAAGCTGTGAAAGCGCGTTACACGTTTCAACCCTTATGGGTTTCTGGTCTTCATCATTAGTCTTTTAAACGTGGAAATTTACATTTAAGATCATTAAATTCCCTTCATGTGTGCTTTCTTTCCAATGAGTCAACCGTATTCAATTAATCGAGAGTTCGTGTATTTGGTACATTGAAAATAATCACCGCGGTAGAATCAAAGATATCTTTTATTTAAATTAAGCAACAGACCAGAAGTTTCTATGGTTTATAGGCATGATAAACCACTTGGAATGTTGGAAGAACACTCGAAGAATTCGTAAATCACTCGCCTGCGGCTCGTGATTTACGAATTCTTCTCGCGTTCTACCCTCATTCTGCATGATTTATCAGCCTATAAACCATAGAAACTTGTGGTCTATTGTTTTTATATAATAATTCAGAAGACGTGCGATTTTTCCATGAGTTTACTGGCACAATAAAACCTAGCTGATTGACCAATCAGATTGCGCGCATTGATTTTGTTATTATATAATCTCTGATAAAGAGGCCGTGTGCCGTAGTACTATCACTGTTTTAATCTAACAACTAATTTTGTGTTCCGATTTTGCTTAAGCCGGCCTCACACTGGGAGAATATAGCGCCGCGCTAATTCCACCGAGAATAATTCAAGCGAACGCAGCGCCAGTGCTGTTACCCGCACACCTAGCGCTGTTATTGTATGGCTTACACGAAGTGTGAAAGCCACACTATTCCATCGTCTAAGATATTTATTTGTCACCGAGAACCTTAATTTCTCAAGCTCAATGCTTTTGAATTCTAGGACAGAGGAGTCACAGATTGATTGTTCCCTGAAAAGAAAAACTAATACATTGATTCAGTGAGAATAAAGAAATTTTTCATGAAATCAGTCTCGATAAGAAAAAGTATTTTGTATTACTCCTGACCTACCCACTTGAACTGGCTCATCATCACTAACTGCAGTTTTAACCCGGAAGTGACATGAGTAATGACGACAAGGAGTTATCGTCACCAGCGCTAAGTTCGTTATCTTCAGAAAAGTTCGCAGCGAAGAAAATACCAAACATCTTTGATATTGAGCGCTATTTCCGCATTGACAAATGCGCATAAAAATTAACTCCGCACACCGGGCGAATTCTTCGCGGCAGAGTTAGCGATGGCTTTAGAGTCGCATTTCTTACATGCTATGTTTAGGTAATCGCACGCGAATCTTCATCACTAAAGACCCAGTTAAATGTGAGGACCGATTGTGAAGTTCATTTTGTTTCAGAAAGCCGGCTGAGCTAGTCTCCGGCCACAAATCCCAATATATTTGAGCAGGCCATCATATTAATTATTGATAGGATGGGTCGGTACATTTCACTGACCCCCAGTCCATGGACTACCCAAATGGATTACCCAAATGGACTACCCTAAAAATACTATTTCGAATGAGTACTGTTGATCCATGGGTAAGCAGCATCTCAAATAGTGCTTACTTAAGCCTCAACACCTATTTTAAACAGCATTGTTCAACAGTATTTAAGTCTAAGCACCCATTTAAAAAAGGTTAGCTTTCGATTATTGTTGTGATGGCCGATTACTTCATTTAAGCTAACCTTTTTAAAATGGGTGCTTAGACTTAAATACTGTTGAACAATGCTGTTTAAAATGGGCGTTGAGGCGTAAGTAAGCACCATTTGAGATGCTGCTTACACATAGATCAACAGTACTCATTTGAAATAGTATTTTTAGGGTATTCCATTTGGGTAGTCCATGGACTGGGGGTCAGCGAAATGTACCAACCCTGATAGGATACAGCGACATGTAAAATCACTGAAACATCAGGACTAAAAATCTTGGTTTCGTGGTCCATTCGAGCCACTACTTTCTCAGGCTTCTTTGCAAAGGTGTTCCGTTAAAGTGCATCTATAAACTCAAATAATTTTGGTCTGCAATATTAATCTCCCCATCAAGAGCAAACATGTTTTACAATTCTCACCTCTACCGGGTACTTGAAGTAGCAGTAATTTGAACCCACGACCGTATTGTGAGAGGCATGAGTCTATTCTCGAGCTTACATCACAAACTGGTTTCCAATAGACCAAAGCCGCTAACTCAATGTTGTACTCAATTCAAACCCTTTTGCTCAATAAAATGTCTTGTTTTGTTCTCGGTATTTCCATGTCATTCAAATGTGAATGTTACATTATAATGCAAGTACAATACACAAGGAATCTTAACCCCGGGAGATTTGAATTGGGTAGAACATTGAGCTAGCCAATTTGGTCTATGCGAAATTGCTTTGAAAACAGGAATACAAAGCAGTTTGTATCGTAGAATCGAGAATAGACATGACGGTCATGGGTCCAAATTACTGCTAAATCTGCCAAGTTTACGTGGCTTGCATGGCATAGAAAAAGTGAAATTCTACACGATGTAGTTAACAATGGTGACATATCTTTCCTTTGGATGGGGAAATCTAATTTGAGTTTAGGTGCACTTTAACTGTAATGATCATCAGTTTAATAAGAAACTTGAATGTAAAAGCTGATAAAATATTGAGTCTAAACGTTTTCGATCAATTTGATCATCATCAGAGTGAAATAATCTGCATACGCTCAGTGTTCTTATAGATCAGGCAGTGCCAGTTATGTAATGCCTGTTCCCATGGGGAACAAGGTGAGGTCCAGTGATTGCACTTGTTTGTTTAGCTCTGGACGGAAGCGTGCGATGTAAAAGGCTCATTTTATTCTCCATTTTAACTATGAATGGGCAGTGGTTAAAACTTTAAACGTGAACTTGTGGTTAGGGTGTTTTCTAATGTGCTTGGCTGGCCCCGACTGTTTATTAACATGTTTCCCATATTACCTTATTACCTTCCCGATGGGAACAGGTATCACATAACTGGCACTGCCTGAACTGTAAGAACACTGAGCGTATGCAGATTATCTCACTCTGATGATGATCAAACTGATCGAAAACGTTGAGACTCATAATTTTAACAGCTTTTACCTTCACGTTTTATATTTTACTTTTATGGGCGAAATGTACAATCATCAGTTTATTTCCACTGAATTACGATAAGGAACTAATAAGAAGATAAATAGGGAATAACGCCCTCCGTTTCAATTAATTAGCTTTAACTATTTTGCTTCTTAGTGAAAATAGTAAGATACGTAAATTTTCGCAAGGGAAAAGACGATGAAAAATTCAATGACTTCAATTAAACAGCCATTATATATGAGGTTCATGTGAACGGTCTCCTAAGCTGATTCACTTTTCACCAAAAAACACTTGCCCTACAGAAATCGTCATGTTAGGTGATCAATCCCCGCAAAACATTAGGCTTGTTGGCTGCAGTTTACGTATGGGCCGGATTTGCTAACACCAGTCCTATAAATATTTCCCAACTGAGTGTAATAAGGCTCTAACAGGCAGTAAGTACTTGTGCATGTAGCAACCAAAGGGAAAATGTGAACGAAATGCAAAAAACGACCTGTAGGGAAATATTTCATATCATAATCAACTTTTAATGCTTAATGTTCTTATAAAAATATTTAGTTCAAGGTGTTAATGAAAATGCATAGAATTTTCAACGATTAATTACTAATGGGCAATGGTAAAGTTAGGTTCTTGAAACTGAATTGAGTTTCTCGCATAGTTCGTATTTCTGAAGTTTGATGTTTTGGTAAATATTTAGAATGAAAAGGCTAAAACATAATTCCTTACAAGTAGGAGAGCATTACTAGATTATGAGCAGTGTCTCTTTTGCTCTACAATACGCGGGATCAAACGAGCGCAGTTTGCTTGCAGTAGAAGCCAAGAGTAGCGCGGGCCTCGGATAGCGAGTGAAAACTGAAAAACTTTCCAAACAAAAGAGACTGTTGGTAGTCTAGCGCATCACTTGCTGCTGATTTAGCATAAGCCTTATGGTTTTTCAGTACATAAGAAACAGTTTTGTGGAGAACAACGTTTGCGAAATGTGATCCGTTTACAAAATAAAGTTGTAGTTCTCTTTCATGAATACCTTGTGTTTTCTCCTGTGATTTTAAAACCTACATTTGACTAGGGCCGATATGCAGAATCTAAGCCTATTTTAAACAAATAGTACACAGTTTAAGGTATCACCATTGTGAATCGTCTCCATTTTTCGAAGTAACCACCAGTGTGTCTAGCAGTCAATGCTATCCAACTGTAGATAATTACTCATTCGTTTTATAACTTGTCGTAAACGCAATAGCAAAACAAAGGTCCAGTGCACCATTTAGCAATTGGTTCATGCCTTAGCCAAAGCCATGATGAGAACGAAAATGAATGCCTTAATTGATCGGCTTACAGCATCGCAGAAAGATATAAAAAAAACAATGTACCAATGACTTTTATTAGGCCATTAGCACTATCAACAAGATACGTCCAGAAATGCACGTAATCAGATGCAAGTGGATTTCAACAAGCATGACGAGGTGTCCACCTGCGCTTTTTCGCAACTTTTACGTCACTCATCTCTTGAAATACAGACAATTAACATCACAAAGTGTCCCTCAAATACTGCTTCTCAAGTAAGGATAAACTGCTGCATTTACCCTGACCTAAAAATGACGCTAACGTTCACCCTAACCTTGTTAGATATAGATAGGAAATGCCTAGACTTAAAGGGACACTTCGTGTTGGATGTCGAAATTGGGTGTTTAGCTAATTGTGTGCATTTCTTGACCTAAAGCCTGGCCAAACACTCGCAGCATTTCAACGAAACATCTTGCAACATTGCTGGGCACAACATGTTGCATACGTTTGACCACCTTGTTGCGATATGTTGCAACATGTAGGATAATGTAAATATGAAAACGGACAAATATTTTGAGCAACATTTTGGATGTTGCAGATGTTGCACTCGTTTGGCCACGTTCACGCAACATAGTTGCACCAGGGCATGCGCGCTAGGTCCAATTGTTGCGCGCCAGGGGCCTGGGGCACATAAACCTCAACATGTTGCGTTGAAAATGTTGCGTGCGTTTGGCCAGCCCGTTCAACAAGTTGCAACATCAAGCAACGTGGCAAGACGTTGCGTTGAAATGTTGCGATCGCTTGGCCAGGCCTTACGCGTATCAACAACCTTATGATGGCAAGGAGCGAAACCGTATAGAAGATCCTTGATTGGAATTTTAATCGAAGGGGTGTGTAGGGTGTGGTGGGGAGGGGTGAGTTTGGGCATAAAGTGGCAACGAAATGTGTAAGTTGGAGTAAACACCAGCTTCTATCCCCACCATATAATTATTCTTGATAAATGACCAGTACGCGAATTTCTCCGAGATTTTTTCTCTCTTTAATTCAAGTTCATTATTTATAGTACAGCCACAATCAGAATTCTCAAGAATAGACCTCGTGAATTGAAGTGCCTGGTTAGTACAAAAACCTAAAAAAATAGGCTTTCCAACTATTATTAGACACCCATTATCCTTGGGTCACTCTTAAAGAGACTAATAGGGTGATAATTCTCCGAATTTCTTATCAGTCGTGTTATATGGCCTTTTTATAAAACGAAATGAAAGTAGGTATTTGCTGCAAAAGCGCGTATTTGCTCCTTCATTTTTGCGTTTTTGAATAAAACTTCAAAAATGAGCCATTCTAGCAGTTCTTCATCCACGCTCATTATACTTTGAAGTGACGAAAATGTTGTGGACTGTTTAATTTCTTCGTATGAGGAGTTTATTACTCGTGAGGGATAACTTCTCTTCTTCACGAAAAAACAAAGTGCGTATTTGCTCCTAAAACAGGTATTTGCTACGAAATGGTTTTTTTAACGATAAAATTGTTCAAAATTCGTTTATTCCTCTTTAATTGCTTTCAGATAGTGCATTTTAACAAGCGCCAACCTCACCAAAGGAGAAAACAAAGATATGACCGCCGGTCTGACTTTTAAAAAGAAAAAACCTTTCCCAGTCTTTTGAAAAAATCCTGAGCTCTCAAGTCGTACAGAAAACGTACTCTACAACAACCTTTTAAGTAGAAATTGAAGACATCGTAAAAAGAAGAATAATACAGATCGCAGAGGGGTTTCATAGGAATGTCTATCGTTGTCATGACCTTTAAAAGCCGAGTTGTTTCCTGAATTTTACGTAATTATTGATGGATGTACCAAAAAAGGAGTATTTGCTACCCTTTTCGGATTTAAACGGAAATAAATTGCACGTCAAAAAATTAACTCCAATCTTTGAGGATTGGATGACATCTGTGAAATACCAGCTTTTGTAAAAAGTGTTAAAGATGTCATTTATATTACATTTGAATTTTTTGAAGGCATAGGGAAAACAAGTAGCATATACCTAATGATGAATCTAAAGAGAGAGAGAGAGAGAGAGAGCCAACATAGTTACTGAAGTGCCTTAAAATGTTACAGAAGTGCCCGTAGGTGTGTCGCTCTGTCTCTCTCTCTCTCTCTCTCCACGTTTGCAACTGTAGGGCACTCTGGTACCCTAGGGAAGGGCACTTTTGTGCTTAAAGGCACTTTGGTAACTTCATTAGGGAGTTTTTTAGGGCACTTCTGTAACAAAGGGCACTTTTGTAACATTTTGGTAGGGCACTTTTGTACCATAGGTCTGTTATGTGTAGGGCACTTCAGTAACTTATGTAAGGCACTTTGGTAACTGCTTTTTTACACTTTCGTTCGTCTTTATAGGGCTTGGGCACTGTCTTCAAGGAGAGATTGTAAACAAAACTATATGCTTGTACTTACATATGGAGTTTGTTTGTCTTGGCAGGGGATTTTTTGCTAAGGTTTTCTCCATATAATGCACAGGTGACAAGGTTTAATTTTCAATCTTCGTTCACTGTCTAAAATCCGCACGCGTCATTGGTTAAAATTGATCACGTGAGTTTCCGTTACCTAGCGACATCAAAGAAACAGAGTGCGTTCTTACAAAAACGCATAAAAGCTGTGCAGTGTTCTTCAACTTCAAACGTACATGGCTTCAAGTTCAAGATTTTCCGAGGTTGAGGAGGAAAAAATTACTGAAATAATTGACCCTGCCATTCCGGAGAACTTTGAGAACGCCAGGTTTAAAAATTGTAATTTCGCTTTCACTTATAACACGACAAAGAAAAGTGATGATTGATCATTGACATTGGCTTGTTTATGCTCACTGAAAATTCTGTTTCATTTTAACTCACTGCGTTCGCACACATGAAAATTATTTTCTAAACCGTTATAGGAACTTGCACAACACGACAACCACAGTCCAATGGGTTGGTAACTCACGGATAGCCAATATAAGCTTTATTACTGTATTCGAGCACTATGTGTATAAACGGTCACATTACTTTTAGTCCACAGAAATACGATACGCGAAGCTATATCCTCATTAAGCTAGTACACTTGCTCAATACATATGATACGGTTAAATTATAGTGAAAGCACTGATTATAATCATACAAAACTTGGCTGTAACTAAAAGATAGCAAAACGTTCGCGTGTCCCATCACGCGTGGAAACTTAAATGATAGTAATTAGATACCTAGGCTAGATGAAACTGAAAGCCGTGCAGATATATCTTCTTGAATATACAAGTCTTTGGCGTAATCGGATTTCCATCGCCCGTGTAATTTTAATAACCTGTCTGATACAGGGTCGCTAGGTGAAGTTACGGCAGCGGTTGCCCCACCAGACCTAAGACTGTGTAACCCAAAAAGTTTGGAGTTGTAACCTAGAGCCTTGAGAGCTTCCAAAAAGATTTCTCGACACCTAGAATACGAAATTCCTTTGTTCCCTAAAACATAAGTATTATAATTTTTCTGAAATACTAACTGCCTGATTAGGAGACCGTCTGCATTATGGTCCATTCTTGCAGCAGACATATACCTAAGGACCATACTAACTGGACAAGTGGCATTGTCCGTTCTAGCAATAATAGCTTTATTACCTTCCCTGTAGACATCTGTTTTACTACTTGGTATAACAATGGACATATGGTCATCTGCGAAAGTTATATGCGAAGCTTTGATAATTGCTAACTCATTGAATCTGAAGAAACCTGCAAAACCTAAGAGGACTATGACTGAAATTCGCAGATCTTTTAGATTAGCGTCTACCTTGCCATGTTTAGCAACTATTCTCTTGACCATATCAATAGAGAGAGGGAGCTTCCTATTCTTCCGTTGTGTGCCATTACGTTTCGCGGCTTCAACAACATTTCTACACACTCCGGTTTTCAAAGGATTATTACTACAAGTTACATCTACTACATCGTGTAGCCAAACTAATGCAGCATAAGCCATACTGGGAGAACCAGTCTTCCTGTGAAGCTGAGACAAATAGGCCGCTACAACAACAGGCTCTTGTGGCAAAACGAATTGAGCCTTAACATCATTGCACCAACGCATAAATTTTCGACACTCAAGTAAATATCTATTCATCGTCGAAGGTTGTCTGGCCTTAAACTGATCAGTAATGAGGCGCAGCTTGAAGGGAGCTAAAGATCCATAGAGACTTGCCCAACAGGACTGAGCAGAGATGGCCTGTTGAGGAAAACAAAAGGAAAAACACATAACAGAGGGGTGTAGAGGTGGAACAATCTTACTCACTGATTCATGGCTAAAAGGAAATAAGTACTACAACCCGGGAGCTATTAGTTCTCAACACCACTGCATTCATTAAATGAAGATCAAAAAGGGCAATAAATAACACAGCACTATTGGAGTGCTATTCGTTGTCGACACAACTTCTGCACATTGACACATGGCCGAAAAGAAATAAGTACCTCAACACTGGTAAGGTGCTATTCGTTGTCAGAACATCTACCTCACATAAAATGATCAAAGTGAAATAAATAACGCAACACTGCCAAGGTGCTATTCGTAGTCAGCACAAATTCCACTCGCTAGATTGTGGCCAAAAGGCCAACCTTTCAGATTCTTAGCCCGAAGGAACGAAATTCAATCTTAAAGCCACTACATATCCCGGAGTAGTTGGTGAACCCAGAACAGAATTGTGATTTCGCCCGTGCGTCAAAGCTTGAGGCATAGACAAAACTCTTAAATCCTGGATGAAACTGCAATAAATATTGGTTAACAGGGGCCAAAACACGGCTGACTTCCACAGTGGAACAATAAGGGTGCCCTTGGCTCCCTGACTATACATATAGGCAAGCGTTCTGGGAATAAGATAAACTGGCGGAACTAACCAGCAGTTCTCAACTTCCCACGACTGCATAAATGCGTCAATGCCCGACGTTTCCGGGTTCCAAAATCTAGAAAAATATCTGGTGACTTTTCTGTTGTAATACGGGGCAAAACAATCCACCGTGTGGGGACCCCAAAGACTATCCAAGTCTTTGAAAACGTCCTCAGTGACCTGCCAATCGTCAAAATCCACCAGTTTGCAAATAAAATCTGCCCTGGCATTGCGATCTCTAGGAACGCATTCAATATCCAAATGAATGCTGTGTTCGTAACATATCTTGAATATTTTTAAGGCAATCGTGTGTAACTCGAGTTTCATGCTACCGACCTCAACGATTTTGGCATTGGCCTGGTTATCGGTATACCACTTAATATGTGATGAACTTAAAATAGGAAGGCAAGACAGAAGTGAGAATTCAATTGCACTTAATTCTCGCCACGTAGAACGTCTACTCCTTTCGTCCTGCGTCCACATTTTGTGGCAAACAAGCTCGCCGTCATTGATATAAGAAACAGCTCCGCAGGCAATATTACTAGCATCTGAAAAAGTTACTTTCTGAGGTTTGCGGAAAACAAAGCAATTTTTAAAATTGCGTAGATGGATATTGTTCTTCCAGAAAACGATTTCATCCTTACAATACTCGTCTAAAATCATAGGTGTATCCCAATGCTCAGCAATAGCAATTGTCATCTGACAGTGTCTGGTAGTAATTCTGGGTAAATTTCCAGTAACCGGACATGTAGACATAACTTTCCCGACAAATGATGACAATTGTCTAGCCGAAATTGTGCATTTTTGAGCTTCAATAAAAGCCACACAATCAACGATACCTTGGACCCTCCTGGGTGTAATACTAATAGTACCAAGAGTGGAGTTCCAGACCAATCCTAACCAAGTAATAATTTGCGTTGGTTCCCAAATTGACTTTTCGCTATTTGTTATAAATCCGGCTAAGCGTATGTCAGAACGAACCCTACTAGCTATAATATTTGCTGAATTATAGTCGTCAGCTATGGACCAACCATCATCTAAAAATACCGCGATGTAAATACCGTTAGCCCTCCACCATCCAACCAAAGGGCGGAGTATCTTTGTAAAGATATAAGGAGCTACAGAAAGGCCAAAAGGAAGAACTGTGAAAACGTAAAACCGCGTCTCCCCTTGAAACTCCCATGAAAAACCTAAGAATGTTTGATGTGGTTGGAAGATCTCGACGTGATGATAGTCACTCTTAAGATCAAAAGAAAACATAACCATTCTTGCGAAACATAAGAGAAGCAATTTTCCAATCATCGTACTTAATCCTCAGTTTCTTAATGAAATGATTAACATATCTTAAATCAAGAATTAACCTTTTCTTTCCATTAGGCTGAACGGAAACCGACAATGGATTGACGACATGGGGTTTGTAAGACAATTGCTTTATGCGTTCGGACTCCAGTAGCTCAGTGATAGAATTCTCTACGAAGTCAATATTTTTCAGGGCAGAAGCGTTGTTCTTTGAATAATATGCAGGCGGCACATCCCAGAAAGGCAAACGATAACCAAATTTAATTACGTTTAATATGAAGGATGAAGCACCTAAAAATACCCAAAATTCTAAATTTTTCTTTAAATTGCCCTTTACATTGTTATTCCGTCCTAGATCTTCGTCGATTTCAAAACGATTCAGTACCTGAAGTACATCCGTAAACTTGTCGAATTCCTCAAGAATGTCCGATTCCCTTAAGTCCGGTTCCTGAAGCGTTTGTGGTGGTGGATGCTGGGGCAAAGGCGGTTGGCTTGTACTGGCCGAAAGGGCGGGGGTAGAAGCTGGAAGCCCTGCAATCTTTGGCCCAGTGACCTGGCCTTCCACACCTGAAGCAGTCCCCATGTGCATAAGAGCTTGGACGGCCTGCGGGTGTCAAGATGGGACGAAAATATGAATAGTTAAGTAACGACAAATAACAACCAAAGAGCAAAACTTGCTAATTAACACAAAAGAAAAGGAGGGGCGGGTGGGCGGGAAAGCAGAATACAGTAAAGCTATATTGGTGACGCGAGAAGTGAAATAAGCATACGGCTACTGGACTATATAGCAGTACATGCTATGACACCTTACTCCCATGAGGTACAGAAATCATGCATACTTGACAAGTATTACGTAACAGTAATGCACACGAAGGTGAGATAGAAAACAAAGTGTGAACACTGACGTTCCGTAATCAACTCCTATAGAAAATACATTTTCATTTTAACTCACTGCGTTCGCACACATGAAAATTATTTTCTAAACTGTTGTAGGAACTTGCACAACACGACAACCACAGTCAAATGGGTTGGTAACTCACGGATAGCCAATATATATAACACGAGAAAATAACAAAGCACCTGAGTGAATAACAGGAAGAATATAAAGTAAAAACAATAGCGATACCAATACCACGAAAAAGATGATGATCCGGCGTGCCCAGGTTGGGAGTTGTACAACGCTTCTTATTGCTCTGCTGCTGTCGTTCCCTTTCTTTGTTTCCTTTTCCTATTAGCTGCGGCTCTAGCATTGCGAATTTTCTTGTCGTCCTCATCGTCCGAGGCGATATCTTGGGATTCGTATTCTTGAACTGCATCCCAGCCGGCTTCACTCGAGTCTGCGAGTTTGATAAGCTTCTGTCTCTTGTGCAACAGCGCTTTGGCTTGGTCCGTTAAGTGAGCCACCTTCTTGTGATCCTTCTGGGCGTTTGCTTCTTTGATTTTTCCTACTAATTCTTCAAGCTCGGCGTTGAATACGAACTGCTTTTGGTTACTTTTGAATGTGAACTTCTCTGTCTGCAAATCGATTTTTTGTTTTTCTTCGAGCTCTTTTCCCTTCTGTTCCAAACGATTTTCAAGATATGTCTTGACGAGAGAGAACACTTCATCAATCCCTTGAGATGTGGGAGGATCTGTTGGCGGATTGTTGGGAATATCTGGCTCTTCGTTAAAATCGTCCGGTCCGCTTCCAGGCATAGCTTACAAAAACCGAACTGGACGAAAGCAGAATACAGTAAAGCTATATTGGTGGCTCGAGAAGTGAAATAAGCATACGGCTACTGGACTATATAGCAGTACATGCTATGACACCTTACTCCCATGAGGTACAGAAATCATGCATACTTGACAAGTATTACGTAACAGTAATGCACACGAAGGTGAGATAGAAAACAAAGTGTAAACACTGACGTTCCGTAATCAACTCCTATAGAAAATACATTTTTAAGTGTGCTTTCTCCTTTTTTTAGCTATTAGCTAGAATACACTTTATGTACATGTATCTAAAATATTCATTCAGATTTAGTAAATTAAAGATTCTTGGCCATTGAATGTTCTTGTTTTCATTTGTTTTTCTTTAGTTCATTGTTTTCTCATTCAAACAGGTCGGGCGAGAAGCCATTGTAAGTCTATCGCCAGCAGTGAACTCAAATTGAATATTAAAAGGATTAGAGACTGTTCGTTTGTGTTTTGTTTACAAATGAACGCACTTGCTTACTGTGCATTGAACTCGAAATTTTCAATACTGCACTCAGCTTCGCTTCGTGCAGTATTAAAAATTTGTCGTTCATTGTACAGTAAGTGCGTTCGTGTATTTGAAAACAAAACACTCACAACAGTCTCTAACCCGTAAATATCAAATACCATAAGATGTCTAGCAGGTAATTGAAAAAGAAAGTCAAAGAACGGCTGATGATTAAGAAAAACAAATACTGTTTAATAATTTAAGCTCACTGGCTAAAGGCAGGGCACAAAATTTATTTGTCATGACAACTTTGGCATAAAGTAAGGAACAGATATACGAGGCATTACCAATCACATTGGCATTTATTCTACCTTTAAACTGGAACACTATTCACAATATATATTTTTTGAATATCAACAGATCATTGTAAGCCACAAAGCCTTAATTCTGAAAACAATGGCTACTTAACCATAGCAACTGTTTGGAAGCTTACAAAAGTACTTAAATTATTAAGTGGCTATTGAGTTTGCATCAGCTGTCAAGCATCATCAAGAGCAAAACAGTTAGGACGCATGTACCTGGACAGCATGATGAAATTTTTCTCTTACTAAAGAAGTAAAACACAAAATGTGCTTGAGATCAATGTTGACATTACAAAGGCTGTGAATCTTACAAAAGAGCTACATGTAAAGCTGCTGCTGCAAGTGCATTTGTTTGCTGAAGAATGCACTGTTTCAGTATTAAACTTTTGCATTAATTGAAGGTGGGGAAGTGCACCTGTAGCCACCCTTGACTTGGTGGCACAAAAGCTGAAATAATATATATATTTGTGGCAAAATCACTCACACTGTTTCCTGTGTGGCTGCTGTGTTTCGAACTTTTCTCATAAGATACAAAAACTGAGGCTTGAGGCTCATGTTTTGGCTAGAATAAAGAAAAACAGCACATGTAGCTGAATTTTGCAACAACCCTAACTTTCAACGATACCCTATATTAGAGAAACTGTTATTTCTGTAATACAGTAGAGGTCAAATTTGTTTGAGAGACTCTGCTTTTAGAATGTTGAACTTTTTTTAAAGGTAAATACTGGAGCAGCCTGAACAGCCAATTTAATAAAATACAAGTGATCTTGTACAGTAAGCACTCTATGCAAACTTTCTGTCATGCATTAAAAAAATGGGTAGAATAAGAGGTGTAAAAGGTGAGGCTTTCACAAAGTTTCTGACGGTGTGAGACTAATCTGGAATTGAAGATGTACTGGCAACAGAATTTTTAAAGTCTCATTCAAATCATCTTTGAAAAGCATGAAAACATTAAATTATCCCCACTCTTTACAATTAGGAATTAACAGGTCGGTGTTGAAAAAAACAAACAAACCAAGAGCTGCAAAAAGATCACATGGGACATAGGCAAAAAAATAATAAGCTCCAATTAATGCTAAAGCAATACAGTAAGGCTTTCAAAAAATACTTCTTCCCATAAAACAGAACCTCAAATGTGAAAAACCAAATCTGTTGCACAGAAACAAACTTAAGGGTTTGTTTGTCATTAAGTCTCTGCTTGCACTGTACACCATTGTTTGAAGTCATAAGTGGGTATTTATTGCTTCCAAACACAGTGCATCGTAGCCACCTGACTCCAGCCAAAGAGAGCAGCTGATGGAAACCTGAAACCAATCACAACAAAGTATAAGTGATAGACACATGACATTATTTTCAAGGAGTGAGTTTCTAGAGAAACTGTGGTGCTGGGTCAGTAGAGATTGGACTAACACTTGGTAGCATTTGGTGGATAAGGTAAATTATCCAATAACAGTAATAGTAACAGCAACAGCTACAAAAGTCCTTTGTCAGAGCGTATATCCTTCACCCGGACACAGATAATTTAACACACAACATAATTTTTTAATTTGATATTCTACAATGGCTCTAACCTTCTTAAATGATCATTCTGTTGTGGTGAGGTACAACTATACTTCTTCATAAATAAACCAACTGAATTCCGCCTGCATGCAGTATTACAAACAGCTTGCTTCAGAATTTTAAATACAACAGAAATCAACTCTGGGGGATATTAAAGCAATCCATGTGCAACACACAATGCAAGACATACCCTGTATTAATAGCGGCTCTGTTTTCCTCTCCTCTGCCTGCGCTCATACTTAATACGGTCAACTATTTGTCTCAATGACAGCGTTTGTAACATGCTTCTTCCTTTGGCATCAGAAGAAAGTCCGTCAAAAATGACCTTTTTCGAGATTGGACTGTTTTGAAGCATGTCCTCAAATAAGCGATGCAATATTTGTACATCTCCCTCACTGAAAAGAGCCTTTGTGTTGTTGCTCAATGCTGTTGTTGGCGAGACGATGTCGGAACCAGCAGATGATTCCCCTCTGAAAAGTCGTTCTACCTTATCACTTAGTTTTTCTTTCTCTGTTGGCAAGTTAAAGTGTTGTTCTTGGATACTGGATGTCTCCACTCTGCACGAACTTTGTCATAAACTCTTCTGGCATCTTCACCTCGGAACACTTGACTATCCTTGATCTTCTCTTCCACACATTCCATGGTGACTTCCTTTTGCTCTATTTCTTTTTTAAATAACTGGCGTATTTCTTGAACCGCCTCTTCTGACCATGGCAATTTTAATACACTCCTTCTTCCATCTTTCAATGGGTCTTCTTCAGCTTCTTCCTCGTTTGCATTCTGTTGCATGTCTTCTCCGCGCTGTTCAGATGGCAGTTCCTCAGATCTTTCTTCACAAGACTGAGAGCTCGTTTTCCTCATAATTTTGTGAAGTGTCTGTGAAGCAGTCACCGATGCTTTCGCACTTTGGCTCAAACGGTAGTATTTTACTGCAGTGTCTTCCTTATGAGCCATCAATTGAGCCAGATCGCTTGCTATTTCTTTGTGACTCTTGTGGCAGGCAGTCACCGCACCTTTCCTGAATAGTGTGCTGTGAATGCGTCCTACTACCCCTGCCTTTTTCCAAACCGATTTGATAGCTTTGTTTATTTGACTGGACTGCAGTTTTGTTCCATTGAAAGATGAAAATAGTGGCTGGTCTTCTCCTGCTCCAACACCTGGCACCTTAGAGCGCACTTCTTGAACAAATATGCTCATCCAATTATACAAATTACTTGTTAGGACAATTAATGCTGGGCCATGAACATGGAATGTTTTGTGATTCATGACATTGATGACAAATCTGTCACCTTCTTTGTAGCCTCTTTTGAATTCTCTTAAAGTCATGTTAGCCAAAACTCCAGCACGGTTGGCATTATCAATGGAAATCTGAATGAGAAGGAAGTCACGCAAAAGGGTGTACTGTTGTTGTGCAATGTCTACACTGTGCTTTCCACTGAGCTTTCCAAGCAGGATGACAGCATCTCTGGAAATTTGGCTTTTTTCAAAGGCTTCAATTTTTTCTGCAGTGATGGCCTCAACTCGATCCTCTTCCCTCCTCTCCCACTTCCGTTTCAAGCTTGAACGCTTGTAAGATGTAGACCATCTCTTCATCTTTTCTCTCAACTGACTGATTAACTCACAGCTGGCTGTAATTTCTTTTGCCTTTTCAGACAACAGGAAGGAGTAAAAAT
This sequence comes from Montipora capricornis, assembly GCF_036669925.1. Lineage (NCBI taxonomy): Eukaryota > Metazoa > Cnidaria > Anthozoa > Scleractinia > Acroporidae > Montipora > Montipora capricornis. The sequence continues at coordinate 49,414,766 of NC_090888.1, forward strand.
GTTGCAGGCTTGTAAGATACGATTTGATAGTTTCAGCAACATACTTTTCTTCAGCATGTTTAACAAAATCCTCCTTTAACAGACCGAAATCTAGAAGAGATGACACCTTCTTGTCAATGTCAATCACAAACAAGATCCTCTTAACCTGTGAAGCGTGCTGTTTGGCAGTTTTCACGTCTTTTTTGCCCCTATCGGGTGATTGTAGCCAATTCTCAAAATCGACAATTAACCCAGGGAGAGTGTCAACATCAGATTCAACATCAGCTTCTGCAATTGCACTTGCACTTGCACTACCAACCACTTCTCCATCTTCATCAATAACTATTTCCTCCTCCTCATTCTCCAGCTCCTCAACTTGTTCCATTTCAACTTCCTGACTTTCTTCAAGTGAAACCTCTTCGCTACTTTCAAGTGTTGCTGTTTCGAAGTTGGTTAGTTTTTCTCCGGCAGCTCTCTTGTCAATTAACTGGACTCTATGGGGCCTCTTTCCTTTTTGCAAAGCTTTATTCAGCAGACTTTTGTACTCGTCAGATGAAGGGCTAATCTTGTGAACATTTTTCAAATGGGCTGGTAATCGTTTCACACATGCTGAACATCCAATCATAGGACAAATTCTCTTTTTATGGTAGTCCTTGTAGGTCTTTGTTTCTTCATCACCATTATTTCTCTTCTTCCTGTTACCTGCCTCAGCACTTTCTTTACTTTTGAATGTGTACTTTTTCCGTAAATTAAAGTTTGTGATTGCTGAACGAGATCGAGAATGAGACCACTTATGAACCTGCATTAGATGCCTAGGGATGTGAACTACCACCTTCTTGCAGTAAGGGACTGGACACAGACGTTTCCCTCGTCCCTTATGTCTTCTTTCTTTGTTGGGTTCCTCCTTCTCCATTGGTTGTTCATTTTCCGGGGAATTGATCCTACCCTTCAACATTCGGATGTAACCTTTGGCATTTGAAAGTTCTCCATCCCCCTTCCTGCCTGGCTTATCTCCTTCATCTGCTACATCATCTTCGTAAGATGAAAAAACACACTCCACCTCACTGATTTCACCTTCACTTCCATTGCCCAATTCCACAGGCCCACCTGCCCCATTCTCATCTTCACCTTTGGACCTAGCACCTTCACTGGTGACATAATCACTTTCCTCTTGCCAGTCAGCACAGGAATTTTCTTCACTTTGATTGACTGCAATTACAGGCTCTGTGCTTGAGTAAGCAGGAAAGCTGGACAAACTCCTAGTCCACATATGCCTAAGTTCAAAGGCTTTCTCAGACAACTAAATGATAGACAAGAAAAAACATGAACAGTGTTGACCAGTAATGAATAAAATTTGAGTTTCAGTTGCAAAGGTTTTTGTGTTCCTCTTGATACAGTATGCTTAGTTATTGTGATCATTACACCATGAAAATGTTTCTTCTGCACTTACCGTTATTAAATACCACCAATGATGATGCTAACTGCACACGATTTACGTCCATAATTTAGCCTCATTTTATAAATGCCAAGTACTGGATATAAATACTTGGCATGTGAAAAATGATGCAAAATTATTGACATTAATTCATGCCCATGAAAAAATGCAGTGGTGGCTAAATCAAACTATTTACCTAAGTTAAACAGTTTCACCCAGGAAAATGTAAGAGCATGATCCCCATACAAAGAAATTTCAAAAACCGCTCGTGACAAGCAGAATGAGCCAGTTCAGGGACACGATATCAACTTAATTAAATGTGCCATGTCACGCAATTTTAGCCATTTTCATGACTTTCAGATTTACCATATGACACAATTAGCAAAATAACAACAACCAATTACAATTTTAGAACAACAAAAAAAAAGCAAAGAGGCGCATGGATGGGAAAAAAAGGAGAAGATTGAAAAGGGATTGCATTCCCGAATAAATCTTGGAAAAAAACAGTCGGCCCAACGTATAATCTCAAATTCACTATAATTCACCTGGTTAATGGTCGTTTATGCTTAGCATCGTCCGTGTAACGATTATTTCATCGGCAAAGGAATTTCATATTTCCTATTTAGCTAAAGATCTGCCTAAATGACCTTCGAATACCGTGACATAGCTCTGACTTGCTTTAATCTAGGCGTATCTAATCGATATTTTCGATACTCGATAGAAATCGATCGTAATCGATCGTAATCGATAATAATCAATCGAATAATATCGGAAATCAATATATATCGATCGCTCGTTTTCTTGTGATTATCGATTTTGATCGATTTTTGTAATTAGCTATCGATTTTATCGATCGTGTCGATTCACTTTCGTCAAGTGTTTATTTCTACGCCTGGTTGATCCTCGCCAGAACGAATCCCCAACTCACTCGAACTAATAGATGGCTGTTAAGGTTTGGCGCACGTTTTTTATTACCGATTTTCATCGATGTGATAAGAAAGTTTGTGATTATCGATTTCGATCGATTAAATCAAATAATTAATCGACAAATATCGAGTATTATCGAGTAATATCGATTAATCGATTAGGTTTTCGATGATCGATTCTAACCATACGAACTGACGTAAAAATAGCGCAAATGGAAAACAAAACTGTGATTGTGCTCAAAGTACTCACCATTTTTGCTTTCTCTTGATTACCCTGCCTTAAGGCCTGCATTTCGATTGACTTTAAATCCCGAAGTCTTGCCTGGAGCCGAAGTAATCCATCCTACAATTTTTTTCAAGGCCACAACACGTGGGACGAGAACAGTCCGTTATATAAAAGCTCTCATCTGTCGCTAACTTTAGGGCGTCAAAAGGGCGTCTTCGAGCGATGGACATCAACCGGAAGTGGAGTTTTCTTATTCTTGGGCAGTGGTTTAGCTCAAATTTGCGAGCAAATCGTCTCTATATAAGTAAGAGAACTGAACAGTATAAATGTGGTTGGACCAGTGGGGGTTAATAGGGAAAACGCTTCACTTCTGGTTGCCATCCGTTGCTCAAAAACGCTTGGCTCTGAGACAGCATCTGGTAAGAAAAGTCGTTTTTCATGGCAAGTTGTGCAATTCTATAGTTACAGCCAAGGCTCCACGTGCAAAATATTGCTTGCGCAGGTGAAAGCATATTTTAAAATAATTATTGTCATGTTGCCAGGGAAGATGAAAATTGCCAGAAACAAGTTGCACAATGTTGCACCCCTTTAAACTTATTTTCTTGCGCTTATGGTGCTGCTTCAGTAAACATAAAAATCAAGTACAGAAATAAAATTAAGCATAATCAAATTAATCTGCTAACAATTTGTCACTTATAACAGCTGTAGAGGGCAGAATGTCATCTGTTTCTCCAGTTCTAGACAGCCCTAGCAGGTGGAACAGTCACTTGAGCTGAAGGGAAAAGAGATGAAAACTTGCACGTATCTTTTGTTTTGTCTTCTCTTAATGCATCGGAACTCAACTGGTCTCAAAAACGTTCACGAATCCTTATACAGGTCGCGGAGCATGCTGCTTAACGTGAAACGACATCGTTCATTGACTGAATCACCTAACTAGGGCGCGAAGCGGTTTGAAAATGTGGATGTGCGACCCACACAAAACAAGCATTTTGAAAGAAATGTTGATGAGGCTTTCTTGTTGTGTGTGTGCGTGTTTTTTTTTTTTTTTTTTTTACCTTAAACTGGGTGTAAAAAAACAC
>NC_090888.1:49435910-49450910 GCF_036669925.1 Montipora capricornis
CCCCACCAATTACGACAGTTATCTTTCTTTAGATCTTGAACTTTGGTTTGATAAAAAGAGCGTTTTCGTTCAGCGATCGTCTGCTGGACTTTGTTACGTAGGGGTTTCCAATGAATGGAAAGCCTTTTGGCGTTCTTTGACAAGCATTTTAATTGATGGAGTTATCCATGGTTTATCTGAGTGGTGGAATTTCATAGACTTCAAAGGGAAGAAACGATCTGCTGCACTTGTTAAATCTGCTGTGAAAGAGCTAACAAGCTTGTCCGCAGATGGATTAATCAAATCCAAACCACCAAACCGGTTATGGGTAGAGACCCACCTCCCAAATGCGTTGACAGCATGACGAGGGAAAAGTCGGACAGGACGTTTAGCAGTGCCCTGGCTATGATTTTTGCTTCTAAGATTTACCCTGGTAACCATCTAACGGAATTATGATCACTAGTTCCTAGAGGGGCCAAAACGTGAGGTTTCTCATGCAGGTGAAACAGGTTAGTAATTATAAGATCAAGTATAGATGTTCCCCTAGTAGGTTGATCAACAACCTGTCTCATACTATGACAAGCTAATAAATTTGATATATTAAAGTCATTAAAGTCCCCAAGGAGTACAATTCCACAATCAGGGTATTGGGTACGTAGTGTATCGATAGTACCAACCAGGTAGTCGTTTAGATCTTGGTGGTCCTTAGCGCTTAGTCCAGGTGGATGGTAGACAACACAAACCATAATGCGAGATGAACACGATGGCGGGTTGGTCGTGGGCGTTGTGCTCTGTGTTTATCTTATTCCAGACGATTCTCCTGGTCGACAAATTCACAAATATTTTTATAAATCCATCTTATGAGAACAGCGGCTGTTTCCTGGTCTACTTGAAGTTTGGCAAAAACTATTCGCTCGTTAATTTTCGCGGAAAACTTCTGCACACCTTGAATGCTGATCATAATCCAAAGAAGCGGATGAAATATCTGAGAGGAAGAGTACCCTACTATTCCAACTCTTCTGCATCGTTTAATATTGAGCTCCTTAGAGCAGGTGATATCGAGCAAAACCCAGGCGATGTGAGAAACCCATGTTCTGTTTGCAGTAAACCGATTGCGAGGACTCACCGAGCGCTTCGCTGTTCCATGTGCTATCTTCACTCTCATATCAAATGCGGAGCTGTAACACCCGTGGCATATCGTGAAATTAAAGCGATGTCTAACTATCACTGGGTCTACCGTTTCTGTAAAATTAGTTCTGCAATGCCTTTTTCCGATGTTGAAGATGTCGATTTTCTACAATTATTTACGGATGGCGAAAAAAGTATCAACAACCAAGATGGCGGCTGCCAGAATCGCAATATTGTTAATGACTCAAACTCTGCGTCATGGTATAAGAAAAATATCCGCTCGCACTACAAGTTTAATTTGACTATAGCCCATCTAAACGTCAATACACTTGTAAACAAAGTCGATGAAGTCAAATCCATCCTAGACGAATGCTCATTTGACATTCTGTTCCTCGCTGAAACGAAATTAAACAGTACTATCGGTAATCTTCTTCTAGATCACCCTAATTACCGGATTATACGGAAGGATAGGACAAGAAATGGGGGAGGAATTATGGCATATGTGAGATCTAACATAACAGTGGTAAGACGACGCAAGTTTGAACCGGCTAATATCGAATCCCTGTCCCTTGATGTAAAGGGAAATAATGGTGTTTATTTAATGATCTGTGCATGTTATCGTTCACCAAGTAAATGTAAACCTGCAGTCTTCCTAACCTCACTGGCCACTACTCTCGAGCTGATGTACAATTCAAGACGGGAGATCGTCGTGATTGGTGACCTAAACTTCGATCTGTTTTCAGATCACATTGACATCAAGAAATTTAAGGAATTGTGTGATCAGTTCCACTTGACAAATTCAATCGAAACGCCTACTAGAGTTTCCGAATCTACAGCGACCTTTAATACTTGATCTTATTCTCTCCAGCCATCCTGACCATTATGCAAAATGCGGCTCACTTCACTTGGGCCTTAGCGACCGCATGATTTGATATACACTGTAAGAAAACAGAGACTTCCGAAACCTCCCCCAAAGCAAATTTACTATTGAAGTATGAAAAATTTTGATGCTGAATTATTCATCCGTGATCTTACGAATGTCCCGTGGGAAAGTGCATATATATTTGAGAATGTTGACGATATCTGGTCCCACTGGAAAGGCCTGTATAACGAAGTGCTTGCTTCACATGCGCCTATTAAGAGGATTCGCGTACGTGGAGACCAATTGCCGTGGATCACACCTGAGATAAAGCTTCATATCTCTCGTCGTTGCCAACTGTATAGAGCTTTTCGTAAAAACCCTTCAGTTGAAAACTGGGACGCCTTCAAGAGACAAAGGAACAAGGTTACCTCGCTGAAGCGTAAAGCTCTACGCGGCTACTTCGTTAGTGCAAAGTCTAATAAATCTAGCCCAAGGGAATTAAGGAAAAAACTGAAGCCTCTCTTACCAAACACTCGTGGGTCGTACTTGGGCAAAATAACTCTCATTGAAAATGGTCAAGTTTATAATAAACCCCAAGAAGTGGCTGAAATATTTAACAACTATTTCGCCGAGTCAGGACTAAGCCATTCTTTGGCTCTCACTGAATCTGAGTTCGACAAACATCCCAGTGTTAACCTAATCAATGAAATGGCTGATGATCAGGATCAAGAGTTTTCCTTTAATTTCCAGCCTGTCACTGCTAAATATGTGTTGGACCTGCTACTAGATCTAAACGGATCCAAGGCAACTGGCGTGGACGGTATTCCCCCGAGGCTCCTGAAAGCGTCTGCGCCTGCTTTGGCCACTCCCTTGTCTCGTTTGTTAAATTATTGTCTCGAACAATCTTGTTGGGTTAGCGAGTGGAAATCTAGCAACATCAGTCCAGTTTTTAAAAAGGGATGTGAAGTTACCAAAGTTAATTATCGTCCCATCTCAATTCTACCCTGTGTATCTAAGATTTTTGAACGAATTATGTATAATCAACTGTATAACTACTTTGTTTCACGCCGTCTACTCTCCGACAGCCTGTCTGGTTTCTTAAAGGGGCATTCTTGTTTCACGGCACTGCTGAAGATCACAGAGGACTGGAGAGAAGCATTAGATGAGAGACAAACAGTCTCTGCGGTGTCTATAGATCTGAGTAAGGCGTTTGACACTATATGCCACTGCCTCCTGATAAGAAAGTTAGCGGCATATGGGCTTCTAGACCACTCCATTCAACTGATTCGCTCTTACCTCATTAATCGTAAGCAACGAGTCAAGATAGAGGACGCTTATTCCAACTGGCGTGTAGTCCAATGTGGTGTCCCGCAAGGATCTCTTCTGGGACCGCTTTTGTTTAATATATATATTAATGACATAACCCGTATTACCAAGAATATGGAATTGAGGCTCTACGCAGATGACACAACCGGTTATGCTGCTAGGTACTCAACTGCGACCTTGGAATTCTACATCAATAGTGACCTGGCGAGATTATCACATTGGCTTGAAGATAACTACCTCACCATCAATGCCACTAAGACGCAGGCTATGATTGTTGGCAAATCCAACTATAATTATGAGCTCACTCTAAAGTCAAATAATATTCTGACTATCGATGAACTTAAGTTGCTGGGAGTGACGATTGACAATAAGCTCACCTTTTCTTCACATATTAAATTGGTTCTTAGTAAAATTCATGCAAAGATAGCCGCCTTGCGCAGAATCAGGAATTTTATTGATAGTGACACTGCGGTTAAACTATATAAGTCGTACATTCTACCTCATTTTGACTATTGTAGTCCTCTTCTAATAGGAATTAATCAAACTTTATCTGATAAGTTAGAAAATGCCAATTATTACGTACTTAGAACTCTGTTCAATCTACCTAAGTCTATTAGTTACGAGCAGATCTTGTTGCAGTATAATTTAGATTCCATTAAGCATAGGCGCATGGTCCAAGCTCTGGCACTTGTGTACAAAAGCTATCCCAATTATATAAGTAATATGTTTAGAATCAAAAACTGTGTTTACAATCTTCGCGGCAATGGTAGCAGACTCGATCAGCCGGCCCCCAATACTGGTTTTAAACACAGATCTTTTTCGTATATTGCGTACCGCCTCTGGAACAAGATACCTTTGCATGTTAGGGAGGCCCCAAATCTCAAGAATTTTATGGCCAAACTAAAGAAACTTAAGTTGAACCAGGACGAGTGTCGTTGTAATTTCTGCTCTAATTAGATGCTATTATAAATTTATAGTATGGATAGGTGATTTTATTATAGATTCTTAGTCTAGTATTTTCTTAATCTATATACTAATGTAGATACACGTACATTTTTGCAACGAGTCTTTTTTAGGCTCATCAATGTCACGTGCTGAAATAAAGTTTTTCAGTTTTCAGTTTCAGTGGTCTAGGAAGACGTGTTGGGCGTAAAGAGAACCACAAACACTCAAAATTAGGATCTTCGATGTCTGGCCTACGCTTAGCGGAAATATCATCAGATATAAATACACAAATTCCGCCACCACGGTGGACAGATCGGTCTTTACGGAAGATTTTATACCCATTAATAGATATAAGACCGTTTGATATGTCATCTCTCAACCATGACTCCGTTACAGCAACAACGTCTGCAGAATAAACAAGTAGGGTTGCAGTAGGGTTGCAGGCATATGTATTACAGGTATAAGAGGCGTTAAATCCTTGGTGTATCACTTAGCTCTGACTGGTTCATTATTTTGTAATTGGTTCCTATATAAAGGCACAAATCTTTAGAAGAAACCAGTTCATTTCAATTCCACGATCTGGCAAGATGAGCAGACCTTGCTCCCAGCTAAACAGTAAAGCTATTAGAGATAAGGCAGAATGCGAAGTCGTAGCAAGAATAGAAAAATTGTGTTCAGTTGTTGCTTTTAAGTGCGTTTGGCGAGTTGACGACGAGGAAATCGACAATGCATGGAACTGGAATATTCAACGTGCCCTGAGAAAACTGAATTACGCAGTCTATCGTGGTGAGGTCTACAAGATGACAACCAAATCGCAGTTTACCTATCAGTACCTCTGCAACATGAAAACCTTCCTTAACAATTGAATGGGGGACGAAGCTTTTAAAGATCGCCTTGTTCAGCATATACAGCGAGTACTACCCATTCTCAGCGAGCCCGAGAGTTCAGTCATCCCACAGCTGAAAGTCAACAGAGACTTCATTGAGGTTCAGGGGGGATGGCTTTGGAGCTTTTCTGCTGGATCATTTGTTCAGGGGATTCTTTCAGAATCTCAGGTGAGGCGATTGTAACCATTTCATAATACTAACAATCTTTCACTTGTTCTAGTGTTTTTCTTTTTAAATTATTTTTACGCTTTTTCTGTTTTTGAGGGTTAAAATGACCTCAAGATCTCCGAACAAGCCAAGAACAATGATTTACACCGTGATTACATGGGAAAAGAAATTGGGAAATGCTACCCCCTCTTCTCGTGATTCACAATTAAGTATTAAATCCTTTTTTTATTGAATTTTTTAAACAGAAAGGCGTCGTAACTACCAGAGCATTTGTGGACTTTGACAGACTCAAAGACCCCAAACCCAAATATTGTGAGGAAATTCTGAAGAACTGTCTTTCAGAGGACAAAGTGCAACAGTTCTGTGCAGATTTCTAGGCATTATTGCGCCCAAAGAAACACAAACAGCCTGTACCGTGTGCGATTGGGTCGACAGATAGTGGAAAGACCAGTCTTTTTGCACCAGTGTTCCAGATCATCCGGCTCAACCGTATTGCAAGGGTAACAAAGCAGAAGAGCTTTAATAAAGCTATGATCGACAGCTGCACAGAGGTGATCTTCCTCGATGAAGCATTTTCAGGCCTTCTTGAAATAGACGACTGCAAAATTCTCTGCCAAGGGGGCTTCACTTCCCACGACGTCAAGTGGAAGAAGGCTGAAGGATTTCATTGCAGTGCGTCCGTGTACACAACCTGTCAAACCGAGTTAGATTTCGGAGCGGATCATAACGAAGCAATGGATAAAAGGTTACACAAATACCACTTCAGAAGCCTGCCACATGTGAATCCAGAAGCAAACGAGTGGCTGAGACAACATGCCATGGATTGTATCGTATGGTCGCAAAAGATCGCTGGCGACATCGAGGACAGTGCCACGCCCGAGCCCGTTGTTACCGAACACGGATTGCCAGAAGAAGACCTCAGAAACATCCTATCCGTATCTCTTATTGACGAGGACATCAAGAACTCGCAGTGCAGTCAGACAAGTGTTCAGGCGATCCATTCCACCCCAGAAAGCGATACAGAGCTTTCAGAAGACAGTGATGCCGATGAAATAGAGAGGCTGCGCTCTGAACATGAAAAAGCCACTGAATGAAGTCTACGTCAACGGTACCTTATGATGCTGCTCACAAACAGAGAGGAGAGGCAAAAAGAAAAAAAGCATCAGAACACCGCCATACGTAATCGTCGTCTGGCCAGCTGCAAAGCAATGTTGGTGGATCTTGGCGTGGTAGACGATTCAGAGGGGAGCCAGCTTGTAACAGATCCCGACGAACCATTACCTACGCCCTTGGAACGAAAAAAAGAAAAGGCACTTGAAGAAAGACGAAAACAACGAGAGGAGAAACAGCATCGAGAGGAGGAAGAGAAAATAAGAGTAGCGTTTGCAAATCCATGACTATTAGAAATGGAGAAGGACATGGCAGAGCAAATCAGACGATTTGTGCAGAGCCTCTTTTTTCCGTTTATAAAGGAAAGAGATAAAAAAAGAAAGAGATAAAAGAGGCTCTGCTCGCAGGGTGGCCCATAAATTGCTATTTGCAAAATGTTTTGGATTATTGCCGTTTCTGTTACTCCTTCATGGCACGCATTATTATGACATACATATAATTAAGGTTACAAACGCGATCCAACGGTAACAGCTAAAAAGGGAACAATTGTTCCTTAGGAACAGCTGAGAAAAGGACAGAAAATGAGCAATGAAAGCGATGCGCTGCGAAAACACGCAATGTAGAACAAACGTTCCTCTTGTCGCAAAACGAAACGACAAAGCCTTTTGGCAACTCACGAGTAGGGACAAATGCTCTTCAAATAATGACAAAGGATTAACGCGTTATTGGTACAATTTGATTTTAACTCACAGATAAAGGACCAATTTGTTCCGCTCGTGATTCGGAACTCGCGATCGGAACAATTGGTTCCACTTTAACACTAAAGGACCATTTTGTTCCGTATTTTTATAAAAAAAACACGTTCCCATTTTATCAAAAGGAACACAATTTAGGAACAATACTTCTCATATCATCCATTTAAGGTCCAATTTGTTACGCTCGGGATTCGGAACTAGTAGTATACCAAGTGGGGGTTCTGCGGCGGGTGGAGCTGTGTAGCCCTGAAGCTCCACAACCCTAACCCCAACCCTAACCTTAAACCGTAGCCTTTACATCTATCGAACGAACTAACCCTTCATCCAAACGGGTTAAAAATTATTAGTTCACTTTTCGTCTCTTTTTCTCAAAGATCAACATTGCTGTAAAGTAGTTGAAACGCAATAGCACTATTGTCTTCTATCAACAATGACCTGAAAGTCTGATCATAATCGTCACACAAGATTGAACAAATACAAAAGAGGTGTAGTGTTATGGAATCACAAAAGTATCACTAAAGGTTTGTTGTTTAAAGCAAAAGACGATTTTATTTGCATAGATTCGTAATGTAAGAAAATAGACATTTATGTCAAAGGTTGAAGTGTGGGACGTAGAAAAAGTTTCACTTATTAAGACAAAGTGAAAGCCATCACAAATACATGACACAACCATCTCAATAGTGCAAGTGCTGCCTATGAGACGTGGACTTCAATATTTAATAACTTGAACGGAATTGTCACAGTTGATTGCACATATACAAACTGCACAATGAGCTATGTCCACAAGCCTGAAAATGCCAAATTGGCGTCACAATGACAACTAGTTTCATCAAGTTAAATTAGTATCATACCAAGATAAATTCAGACACTGGGGAAACATATGTTCATTTCAACGCGAGTGCTGGCTGAGTGTGGAGCAGTAAAGTAGTTTATGAGTAGCATGGCTTTCATCTGCGATATTTGTGAGAAACAGTTCCCCCCGAAGAGAAATCTTGTGCGACATAAGGAATTTATTCACTATGGAAGTTCTTTTACTTGCGAACGGTGTGGCGATGCCTTTAATCGAAAAGATGCATTGAAGGGCCATATCAAGAAACATTCTTAAGAGAAGACCTACCAATGTCAATACTGTTCTCGCAAGTTCTATCCCCATGATAAGTGTTTGGAACACCAGAAAGTATGCGATTTTGGAAGTTCGAGGAACGCTGAGACGGCAGGAAGCGAAAATATCCGGAAGGAGCAGAAAATGGAGAGCAGAGAGAAAAACAATCGAGAGGGGATGACGCAACGGTCAATGCGACTACGGAGGGGAATGATGTACACTCGGGCGAAGATACTGGTTGTTCTGAGAATCCTTGCGCTATGACGACCGCAATGAAAGACTTTGTGAAAACCTTCAAATTCAAGAGAAACACGACCTCAGGATGTTATTGCATGGTAAGAAAAAGTCACTGGTCAATCGCCTAAGCCAAGAACTCAAAACCAAGAGGGGACTCAAGTGGTTCGTCAGTGTTCAAGTTAAGTTAATGAAACGGAAAGCAGATGGTTCTGACGAGATCTCAGGACCTCATCTTCGTAGTCTTTGCATGACAACCTTCAACCATCATGAAATTAAAGAACAACTCGGCGAAGCAAGCGCTTTCTCAACGTATCAGAAGGAAGGAAGTGGTTGGACGCTATCTGAAATCCTGCACCTTGATTTGAACGTGGCTCAGTACAAACCATTGAAAGGTTCTAGTGATCTGCCTTTGCCCAAGAAATTACAGCATAAAAAAGCCATCATTGACGTTGAAAACGAGGATAACAAGTGTTTCATGTGGAGCGTATTGGCGGCCTTATATCCAATTCCCCGCAAATGTAACCCAGAGCGCATTCATCATTACCGACCCTATGTAGATGAAGTGAACGTGGATGGTATCGAATTTCCTGTACCTATCAGTAAGATCCCAAAGTTTGAGAAGCAGAACAAGATTGCCGTCAACTTGTTTGGATTTGAAGAAGGATATTTGTTCCCCGTATACATCACTAACGAACGCGAGTTTCCGGTGCATGTCAACTTGCTGTTGTTTTCAAGAGGGGAGAAACGCCATACTTTTTAATCAGAAATCTCAACCGCCTACTTTCCAACCAAACAAGGCACAAAGCTCAAATATATTACTGTCCTTATTGTCTACATGGATTTGTTTGGGAGCAGCTACTTGAAGACCACAAGCCACTCTGCAGTCAGCATGGACCTCAGAGGATTGAACTACCAAATGAGGATAATACGTTTCTCCAGTTTAAGGATTTCCAAAAACAGCTACGAATCCCGTTTGTTATTTACGCTTATTTCGAGAGCCTATCCACCAAGATTCAGTCCGCCCCACCAGATCCTACCAAATCGTCGACGGAGAAATTTCAGAAATATCGAGCCTGAGGTTTTGCTTACGTAATTGTCTCTCCAAAACCAGAATACTGTAAACCTCCCGTAGTCTATCGCGGAGCAGATGCAGTGGATAAGTTCATAGAAGCGTTACAACAAGAGGAGGAAAGAATCCATACTCTCGTGAAAGAGATTGTTCCTATGCAGTTGACCCCTTCCGAAGAACAAGAATTTCAACAGGCCACTTATTGTCACATTTGTAGAGAAGAACTTGGTGTTGATCGTGTTCTGGATCACTGCCATCTTACTGGTAAATTCAGAGGTGCGGCCCATAACGCTTGCAATTTGAATTTTCAATTCAAGGGTCGAATTCTGATCATTCTTCATAATCTCAGAGGATACGACTCCCATCTTATTATGCAAGGCGCGGGAACGTTCAAGAACAAGACCATTAATTGCATTCCAAACAATATGGAAAAGTATATCTCCTTCTCGATTGGTCACTTGGATTTTCTGGACTCACTTCAGTTCATGACTGCCGCTTGTTTCGAATCTGGCAAAGGAGGGAGCAAAGGAGGGAGCAAAGTACCTGTTGAGAAAAGGCATGTATCCATACGATTATATGGACGATATGAGCAAGTTTCAAGAGCGACAACTCCCATCCAAAGAAGCCTTCTTCAGCCAGCTTACCGAAGAGCATATAAGAGCGATGAAGATTACCAGCATGCACAAATAGTGTTTGCAAGCTTTCAATTGGAAACTCTTGGCGAGTACCACGATCTCTACCTTCTCTCCGACGTATTACTGCTGGCTGATGTCTTTGAAAACTTTCGAAGCGTCTGTTTGAACTACTATGGATTAGACCCCACTCATCACTACACCTCTCCTGGTCTGGCTTGGTCCGCCTGCCTTAAGATGACGGATGTGGAATTAGAATAATTAACCGACCCGGACATGTACTTGTTTGTCGAAGAGGGCATCCGAGGCGGTATTTCCATGATCAGCAATCGTTACGGCAAGGCAAACAACCCATATGTACCTGGCTTTGACTCGACTCAGGACAAGAACTATATCATGTACTTGGACGCCAACAATTTGTATGGATGGGCCATGAGTCAACCTCTCCCAACACACGACTTTTTTTGGTTGACGGAGCATGAAATTGAGGAACTGAATGTCATGTCTATACCCGATGATGGTAAAGAAGGCTACATTCTTGAAGTAGATCTAGAATACCCAAAAGAACTCCACGATCTCCACTCGGATTATCCCCTAGCGCCAGAGACGATGAAAGTGACCCCAAACATGCTGTCTCCCTACTGTCAGCAGTTGGCACAAGACTTGAACCTGGGTGGTGCGCCCGTACCTAAACTGGTCCCAAATCTCTGCGACAAAACGCACTACATTCTTCATTACCGCAACCTGAAGCTGTACTTAGACCTTGGCATGAAGCTAACAAAGATCCATCGGGCACTTGGTTTTGCACAGAGTATGTGGTTAAAGAGTTACATCGACTTCAACACGGAAAAAAGAAAACAAGCGTCCAATGACTGAAAAAGATTTCTTCAAACTTATGAACAATGCGGTATTTGGCAAAACTATGGAAAACTTGCGAAAGCGTGTGAATGTCAACCAACCCAAGCAAACTCAACAAACTTACCGCCCACCTGCCTTTGATGCCTTCCGTATCTTTTCTGAAGATCTAGCCGCCATCTGTATGAAAAAGACCAACTTAAACCTGAATCGTCTGATTTACGTCGGCCTTACGATTTTTGATCTGTCTAAATACCTGATGTACGATTTCCACTACAATTACATGGTCTCAAAGTACGGACCCCAGGCTAAATTGCTCTTTACAGATACTGACAGCTTGTGCTATGATGTTAAGACAGATGAATTCTACCACGATTTTTTACAAGACCTAGACTACTTTGACACGTCAGAGTACCCAAGAGACCATTTTCTGTACAGTGCGAGGAACAAAAAGGTGCTAGGGAAGATGAAAGACGAGACCCATGGCATACCCCTAGAAGAATTCGTTGGCCTTAGATCTAAAATGTACTCTATCCTATTCACAGAAGACAGCAATCAAGTGGAAAAGAAAACAGCAAAAGGCATTTCAAAGAATGTAACCACGAGAAGATTACAAAACTTGCCTCTTTAAGAAACAAGTTCAAATGGCGCGAGTGAATTCGAGTATATTTTTCGAATTTATAACTTTATAACCAATAATGTGAATTTTTCAATAGAGTCAAGTTAAAATGCAAAGTGTTGTGTTGTTCCTTCTCCGAATTTGAAAGTTAAAATCAAAAATAATTTCTAGGTAGAAAAACTGCCAAAAACTATTTTTCACAAAAACGTACGTTTTCAGGCTAAAACAAACGTTTTCCACAACTTTGCACTGTTACATCATTTTTGACCAAATGATAATTTTGATGTAATTACGTTTCTACGATTTTTTCTCCAAAACTGCTCAAATCACTGCCAAGAACCATTTTTCACAAAGACGTACATTTTCAGGCTGAAACGAACGTTATCCACAAATTTCCACCGTTAGATCATTTTTGACCAAATGATAATCTTGATGTAATTACCTTTTTACGATTTTTCCTCCAAAACAGCTCAAATCACTGCCAAATACCATTTTTCACAAAAACGTACGTTTTCAGGCTGATTCAAACGTTTTCCACAAATTTGCACTGTTAGATCAATTTTGACCAAATGATAATCTTGATGTAATTACCCTTTTACGATTTTTTGTCCATAACTGCTCAAATCACTCCCAAAAACCATTTTTCACAAAAACGTACGTTTTCAGGCTAAGACGAACGTTTTCCACAAATTTGCACTGATAGATCATTTTTGACCAAATGATAATCTTGATGAGATTACCTTTTTACGATTTTTCCTCCAAAACTGCTCAAATCACTGCCAAAAACCTTTTTTCACAAAAAGGTACGTTTTCAGGCTGATTCAAACGTTTTCCACAAATTTGCACTGTTAGATGATTTTTGACCAAATGATAATCTTGATGTAATTGCCTTTTCGCGATCTTTTCTCCAAAAGTGCTGAAATCACTGGCAAAAACCATTTTTCACAAAAACGTACGTTTTCAGGTTGATTCGAACGCTTTCAACAAATTTGCACTGTTGGATCATTTTTGACCAAATGAAAATCTTGATGTAATTACGTTTTTACTTTTCTTTTTGCCCAAAACTGCTCAAATCGCTGCCAAAATCCATTTTTTAAAAAAACAACCTTTTCAGGTTGAAACGAACGTTTTCCACAAATTTGCAGTGTTAGATCATTTTTGACCAAATGACAATCTTGATGTAATTACCTTTTCACGATTTTTTCTCCAAAACTTCTCAAATCACTGCCAAAGACCTTTTTTCACAAAAACGTAGCTTTTCGGGATGAAACGAACGTTTTCCACAAATTTGCTTTTTTAGATCATTTTTGACCAAATGATATTGTTGATGTAATTACCGTTTTCCGATTTTTTTTCCAAAACTGCTCAAATCACTGCCAAATACTGGTTTTTACAAAAACGTACGTTTTTTGAGGCTGAAACGAACGTTTGCCACAAGTTTGCACTGTTAGATCAGTTTTGAGCAAATGATAATTTTGATGTAATTGCGTTTTTGCGATCTTTCCTCCAAAAGTGTTCAAATGACTGCCAAAAATCATTTTCCACAAAAACGTACGTTTTCAGGCTAATAGGAACGTTTTCCACAAATTTGCATTGTTAGATCATTTTTGACCAAATGATAATCTTGATGTAATTACCTTTTTACGATTTTTTCTCCAAAACTGCTCAAATCACACGGAAAACCTATTTTTCACATAAACGTACGTTTTTAAGCTGAAACGACCGTTATACACAAATTTGTGCCGTTAGATCATTTTTGACCAAATGATAATCTTGATGTAATTACCTTTTTACGATTTTTCTTCCGAAACTTCTCAAATCACTGCCAAATACTATTTTTCACAAAAACGTACGTTTTCAGGCTGATTCAAACGTTTTCCACAAATTTGCACTGTTAGATCAATTTTGACCAAATGATAATCTTGATGTAATTACCCTTTTACGATTTTTTGTCCATAACTGCTCAAATCACTCCCAAAAACCATTTTTCACAAAAACGTACGTTTTCAGGCTAAGACGAACGTTTTCCACAAATTTGCACTGATAGATCATTTTTGACCAAATGATAATCTTGATGAGATTACCTTTTTACGATTTTTCCTCCAAAACTGCTCAAATCACTGCCAAAAACCTTTTTTCACAAAAAGGTACGTTTTCAGGCTGATTCAAACGTTTTCCACAAATTTGCACTGTTAGATGATTTTTGACCAAATGATAATCTTGATGTAATTGCCTTTTCGCGATCTTTTCTCCAAAAGTGCTGAAATCACTGGCAAAAACCATTTTTCACAAAAACGTACGTTTTCAGGTTGATTCGAACGCTTTCAACAAATTTGCACTGTTGGATCATTTTTGACCAAATGAAAATCTTGATGTAATTACGTTTTTACTTTTCTTTTTGCCCAAAACTGCTCAAATCGCTGCCAAAATCCATTTTTTAAAAAAACAACCTTTTCAGGTTGAAACGAACGTTTTCCACAAATTTGCAGTGTTAGATCATTTTTGACCAAATGATAATCTTGATGTAATTACCTTTTCACGATTTTTTGTCCATAACTGCTCAAATAACTGGCAAAAGCTTTTTTTTTTTTGAAACACGTACGTTTTCAGGTACCTTTTCAGGCTGAAACAAACGTTTTCCACAAATTTGCGCTATTAGATCATTTTTGACCAAATGATAATGTTGATGTAATTACCTTTTTACGATTTTTCCTCCAAATCTGCTCAAATCACTGCCAAAAACCATTTTTCACAAAAACGTACGTTTTCAGGCTAAAAGGAACGTTTTCCACAAATTTGCACTGTTAGATCATTTTTGACCAAATGATAATCTTTATGTAATTACCTTTTTACGATTTTTCTTCGAAAACTGCTCAAATCACTGGCAAAAACCATTTTTCACAAAAACGTATGTTTTCAGGCTGAGACGAACGTTCTCCACTAATTTGTACTGGTAGATAATTTTTGACCAAATAATAATCGTGATGTAATTGCGTTTTTGCGATCTTTCCTCCAAAAGTGTTCAAATGACTGCCAAAATCCATTTTTCACAAAAACGTACGTTTTCAGGCTAAAACGAACGTTTTCCACAAGTTTGCATTGTTAGATCATTTTTGACCAAATGATAATCTTGATGTAATTACCTTCTTACGTTTTTTTGGTCCAAAACTGCTCAAATCACTGCCAAAAACCATTTTTCACAAAAACGTACGTTTTCAGGCTGAAACGAACGTTTTCCACAAATTTGCACCCTTAGATCATTTTTGACCAAATAATAATCTTGATGTAATTGCGTTTTTGCGATCTTTCCTCCAAAAGTGTTCAAA
>NC_090888.1:49460910-49465910 GCF_036669925.1 Montipora capricornis
CTGCATTGAGTCATCTGATGGAAGTACAATTGTGGATGGCGAGAAAACATATGCAAAATGATGGTTAAACGGCTGAGCAATTTCTTTTGGTGTAGAAGCTGTAGTTGGTTGATCGCTACGTCCATCTTCGTTGACTGACCCCAATGACATCACGTCTGGTAAGTTGGAAGATTTGTTGATAAGTTTGAAAATTGACCAAAATCTGTTAGGCGGGCTTCGGAGGTCCAAAGACTCGAAGTAATTCGGTCGGCGTTCTCTTAGTAGGTGGTTAGTTCTGGCTCGAAGAGTCTTAAATTTGTCTCGGAGAATTTCATTTCGAGGCAAGAGCTTTAGTTTCTTTCTGACTGATTCTTTTTTCCTTAGGAGAAAAAGGATGTCCCCTGTTAACCAAGGTGGGCCATTTCTCTTCCGTATAGTCTTTTAACGGTATAAAATCAGCAACAGCGGCTAAAAATGTGTCCTTCCAAAGTGTCCAATCGTGGTCGATGGTATTATTATCCTGGACGATATTAGATAGGTTCACGGATTGGAGGGCAGATCGAAGTCCTTCAAAGTCTCCTCTTCGGTAGTCGTAGACTGATCTTGTAGGTGATTTTGTTTTTTTAACAGAGGCCCTAACTAAAGAGAAAAAGTTACAACGGAGTGGTCCGCAAAAAGGCCAACCTGATCAGGGTGTAGAACAGCGCCCAGTTCAACAATATCCGGAACATTTGTTAAAACAAGATCGAGAATGTTACTATCCCTTGTAGGCAAGGTGACAATTTGTGAGAGGAAATAATCACCTAGTATTGAATGGAATTTAAGTTCATCAGCACCTCTGGTTCTTTCAGGGTTGTTGTTTATTGTTGTGTTTCATGTCTACACAATTATGGAAAGTATAACGACTCAAGAATTTTTAAAAATCTCTTAGGCTCCTTCAGTTTTCATTCACATATTCTGCAACCTACTCGTATTACTGATCACTCTGAAACATTTATTGACAAGATATTTTTTTAATGCGTTGGAACATCTCACCTTAAGTGGAAATATTGTCTATGATCTTACTGACCATCTACCCAACTTCCTTTCTGTAAATAAATATTCTTCTCTTCCTAATGATGTTTAAATCTACTCTACTCTCGTCTGTTTTAAACCAAAACATCCAGTCAATTGAGTGGGAAGATGTGTTGAATGCCAATCCTGATCCTAATGTAATGTTTAATTCTGTTTATTCAAACGTCTCAGAAATAATTAATTTTCATGCTCCGATCAAACAACTTTCTAAACGTAAATTAAAAATGAAATCCAAGCCATGGATCACTACTTCTTTAAGGCATTCAATTAATGAAAACAATATTAACGAGAAGTATTTGAAAACAAAATCTAAACTTTACAGGAATACACTTAATCATTTACTGAAAATGAGTAAAATTAAATAAATATTATAGTAATTACCCTCAGGCAAATATTTTCAATTCTAAGACATTATGGAAAGGGATAAAACAACTTGTAAACCTTAGACCAAGGTCTGACTCTATTCCCACTAATTTAGTTGTTGATAATGTTGAAGTAACCGATCCTAAGTTAATAGCAGATTCTTTTAACAATTTCTTCTCTAATATTTGTAATAAGCTGAAGGGGAATATTCCCAAATCCGCTCTTGAGTATCTTACATCCCTATCCCATCCAGGGGCGTAGCGTCCATGTATGCACGAACGTCCGTGCGTACAGCTCAAATCCGAGGACCCCTATTCCATGGAGGCATTAATTATTTAAAGTCATTATAAAATCTGGCCAAGTTTTTCAAATTGCAAATTAAACTGGTGTCTGTGTGTGTGAGTATTTCCAGAATCTTTTCACCAACCCATAAAGGCCTGGCCAAACGGATCCAACATCATCCAACATTGTTGGACGCTGTTGAAAAGTGTTGAAAGACAACGAAGTGGCCAAACGAATGCAACCTGTTGGATCCAGCATTTTGGACTCAAGGGTCTGGGACCAAAATCTACCCAGAAGCCTTAGAAAACAAACTCTCGCCATGTTAGCGATTTCAAGTTCCTTTTAAAATTATCAATAGGGTCACTATCTCTGATGATACCAAGAGGACGGCTGTTCCAGAATCTGGGAACTGCAACAGCCAATTCGCGGTTTCCAAAGATCTTGCTGCAGCTTTGAGGAACCTTGAGAAGACCCAGGGCGTCACGGCGTAAAAGATCCTGCAGATACATTGGCGCCATGCCCCAAAAGGGCTATCTGTTCGAAGATAGATTGCTCAAGTTTTCGTCGCTCAGATATTCAAGACTTTGCTCGTTCACCATTCTGTACCCTGAACTGATGTGGCACCGCGCGAAACAGATTCAACGAATAAACCATCACCATGGATACCGATGAATGTGATTGTTGAATGTGATGGCCAAACGAATGCAACACTGTTGTTCACACCTTAGAACAAAAGAAACGTTCGATGATGTTGAAAACGATGTTTGATGGAAGTCAAACTTCGTTCAAGAACTTCCGAAATCATGCAACAATGTTGAATGATGTTGCACTAACATGCTGGACACGTTTGGCTAGGTCTTAACGGCAAGAAACGTAATAGTGGACGAAAGAAAAAAGAAACTTTACCCTTCCAGGCCCCCACACAGTTTCAGTCTTATCACTGTTCCACCAGTTCCGGTAATTTTTTTAAGGAAATGTCACGATGATGATGATGATGTTCGATGATGATGATGATGTTATAGAGTGTTTCCACGAGACGGCACGGCGACCATGTCCCTAACGATGGCCGCGTTGGTGTCCCCAACTAATCCTCCGCGAATTGAGCTTTATTATCATGCAAACTTTTTTCTTTAGTTTTGGTGGAAAAACAAGTTACTGATCACGTGACTGAAAACACACTGTAAAAGAGTTTCCAACGTCTTGCCCTTTGCTTGTACTGTAAACTCACTGTTTGTGTTGTAGCTTGCTGCAGAGAAATCTCGCGAGATAGGTAAAATTATCAACTAGCTACTTCATTTTCCTTGGCATTTATTTATTGATTTTAGTGATTTTGAAGGCATTTATTATGTCCTTCGAAAATAATCGGAAATGGCATTTTCGAGACCCTAAATGTGAAAATTGTCTGGAGGAGCGTGCCCTCAGACGCCACTAGTTTGCAGCGCCTTTGGCGCTCGAATCATTCTTCGACTGCGTACACCTTCAAAATCTCACGCTACGGCCCTACAGAATATCTGTGATCTTTTTCATCTGTTCATCCGACGTTCATTAATATAACAATTTATTTTCTGATGTGAGTATTCGACTTAATTCGCTTTCCACTTTTGGAGCTAAGCTATTGAATTGCCTGATGCCTGACTTGCGCAAACTTAAGAAAAAACCTTTTAAAAACAAACTTTACAAATTCTTCCGGTGCTTAGTGATGAGGATGATCATGTTGAGGTCTCAACGTTAATCTTAAAAATTACTTGTTATCATTAATCACACCCTGGCTATATATTATTATTATTATTACTTCCTTATGTTTCATGTCTTCTTATAGATTCTTGCTCTATTTAAATGCTAGCTGTCTGTGAATGTATGTGTATACCTATTTATTTAATTTTAATTTTATTTTATTAATTTTTTTTCCTATCTTACTATTAATCTAATTTGCTAAATGTGATTGTAAGTTACACAGCCCGCCTCGATTAGCTTTGCTATATGTGGGCTGTGTATTTCTTTAATTTTTTAAATTCAGCATTGAAATAAAATGATGATGATGACTTTTTGATACTTACATGGTGAGGTAAAGATAACACATTTTAAAAATGCCACGTCAAACGAATACGCCTTCGCCAAGTTGAGGGATCAAAATATAACGAAAACATTATCCCAGTGGAAAAATGTTAGTCGACGAGTGCCACGTGACCAGCCTGAACCAGGTCTTTTTCTCAACGAAAATGGAGGCAGAGAAGAGAGATCCTGGGAACGGGGTCGCCCCTTTTAGAGATTTCCCATTTTAGTACTTCCCCCTTTTAAAAATCCTCCCTTTTAGAGATTCCATACTTTAGTAATTCCCCCTTTTAGAGATTCCCCGTTTTAGAGATTCCTCCTTTTAGAGATTCCTCATTTTAGTAATTCCCCGTTTTAGAGACTCCCCCTTTTAGAGATTCACCGTTTTAGAGATTCTCCCTTTTAGAGATTCTCCATTTTAGTAATTCCCTCTTTTAGAAATTCCCTACTTTAGTAATCCCCCTTTTAGAGATTCCCTATTTTGGTAGTTTCCCCTTCTAGTGATTTCCTATTTTAGAGATTCCCCGTTCCCCATTCCTTGTTCGCCGTTCGTATTCCTAAAACACTAAAACACGCCAGCTTGGCTTAAAGAACAAACTTCAAACAAGATCTCCAACAAATTAAGCTTACCTTTATGTGCTTTAAACAAACCTCTGGAAACACAAGCTAGTGATATTTCTTCTTACTTTACAAGAACTCATTGCGATTTATACGTGTTTATAACATAAGGGCAAAATTCTCTTGTCACTGTCGAGGTACACCAAAAACAGTTAGGCAAACGTAGTGAAAAAACAATTGTTCGCTCGAAGTTTAGCGCAAAACAAACAAACAAATGAATCATTTCTTTATGTCCAAAAAGAGTACAGGTGATTGTTATTTAATTCCAGTTTCATTCCTGAACATTCCACTTTTTAAAAATACTCATCCACTTGAAATAAAGCATCCGTAAAAATAACAAACGGTTTTGTGTCAAAGAACAGAATTTGTGCAGTAACCTCTTCCACCAAGTTTGAGCTATTACTGATATTATACAACCTTATCAAATCCAAGATTCAAACTCTTCTTAAGATGTGACGAAAATTGCAATACAGAGCAAAAAGCAGCTCTAAACAAATTAAAAATAAACACTCAGCTTTATTTATATCCCGATGCTTGACTTGAATAAACTGCGTATCCCCCAGTGTGGTCCTGGTCACAGGAATATATGTCAAACCTGGATTGAAAAAGGCGAAAAATGCAGGAAAAAAATA
>NC_090888.1:49470910-49488410 GCF_036669925.1 Montipora capricornis
GAAATAGTGATTTGAATTTAAACGAGTTTTCTACATCACTATATGTTTTAGTTTTACGAGTTCTTTCAAGTTTCAGCACTTCGGCTCCTTTCCTTAGACTTCTGTCCGTAGTTGTTCATGAGGTCTCATTGATCAGCAGTCCATTTAGAAGATTCTTTCCAAGTCGATCACTCGTGTTAAATCACATCCCACAGAATTATATGTGAGATAGGGCCTCTACGGTTACAAAGTTTTTTTATCATTTAAAGTTGTCACGGACTCAGATCTGAAGGAAATGTTTACCAGTTTAATTCTTTTATCGGTTCCTTCTATTGTATATACTGAAAAGAAAGAACAGAATCGCCCAGACAACAGACTGCAACCATAGTTGTAGTTTTTTGTTTTCAGATAGAGCATAGAAATTTATGTTGCTAATGTCAATTTTAGTATTTTGTGGTATTCTTTTAGAATTAATACGAAGAGTTGCCAATAAGATTCAAAATGAATGAACAATCCGTGTTTTTCGTTTTTCGATTTTGCAAACTGCCTGCCTACTTTATTTTAAAAGACAGTTATGGAAGTACTCGTTTCCGTTGGTTCATGAGTTTCTATGAAAGTCAGAATGGTATAAATAGAGCAGTTGATCTTGAGCTCGCAAAGAAAAAGTTCATCACATAAGATAAGAACAATCCACGCTTTTTAACTAGTTATGTAAGGGTTTGCTTGTGATGCCCCCCTGCTCTCACCCTCCTTATGTCCTACAACGATCATAATAGAGAGGGGACGTGGGTTCTTAGAAGAACAATTTTATTTCACTTTGTCTTGCCTAATCATAAAAAAAAACTAATACTACTGAGCACACAGTAAGAATTGAATTCTGCATCAACGGCACCCAGTGCAGGGTTATTAGGAGGTCTTAGACGGCCCTCCTTTAGCCACTGTAGAGAAGAGCAACCTTGGCGCAGCATTGATCTCTACCGATGAGGCCTTGAATTAGTTTGCTGTGCGCGTGCTCTAATTTAATCCTCCACCTTGGAACAATCGTTCGCTCTTTCATTTCCATCTGGGGTCTGTAAGGGAATGTCCACTCATGGTAGTTCCTTTTTTTCTGTAATTCGAAATGCACTACTAAATCAAAATCAATCTGCTAAAAGTCATTTACTTTTTTTCAGAAAAGAAAAGATCATTTTTTTGATCTTTGGTCCTATTTTGTCACATGCTGTTCCCGAGAATTCCAAGAATAATATGTAACCATATCAGTGTTCTCTCAGTTAGTCCAACATAACCTTTCACCAGAAACTAAATTGCATGGAGCTTTTATTCAGATGCACGATGTGTGTCGAATCTGCAACGTGAAAGGTAAGGATCGGGGAAGCTAAATGACGTTATTTCTTTTTGATCTTTGGTCGTATTTTGTCACATGATGTTCCCGAGAATTCCGAGAAAATATACCACATCACTGTTCTCTCAGTTCGTCCAAAATAACCTTTCACCAGAAACTAAATTGCAGGGAGCTTTTATTCAGATGTACGATGTGTGTCGAATCTGACACGTGAAGGGTAAGGATAGGGAAGCTTTTTTATCTTTTTGATAATCTTTCACCAGAAACTAAATACGTTTATGCATGGAAAGGGTTTTAATACCATTTGGAGATCAGGTTGGCTTTATATTGTCTCGATGCAGTCTTTCAATTTTAAAACTTAGCACAAATCAAAAAGCATTACGATCGCCTTTCTGTAATGCGAATTTCCTTTTGATCACGCATTGCCCTGGGCATTTGCTTAAATTGGTGAAATACAGTTATACATTCGTGTCAACAATTTGATATTTTATCTCAATTTTAAAGCATTGTTTTGTACACCAAATGGTAAGTACAAGATGTTTTAATGACTTCATTTATATATAGGAATACAATTTAACCGATTGCAAAAGAGATGATGCCTGAAGTCTGTCTTAAAGAAGGAAAATGTCTAGGCTTGCAGCCCGGAAACAAGACCTGGCCTTCTAAGAATGCATGAGAAAACTATCCATAATTTTAGTTTGTTAATTAGTAAACATTAACCGTATGACCAAGAACAGCAATATGTCCTAGCACAAAAAAGTCAGAATCTTAATTTGTTAAGCATGCAATATTTAGGAACTAAACCCCTTTACGCGGCTAGCATGAGGCTAACTCTAAAACGAGGAATTTCTAAAAGGGCAGGAGTCTCTAAAATATATGGAATCTCTAATAAACGGGGAATCTCTAAAAGAGGGATAATGTTTAATCACAGACATAATTTCTTAGAGGGTGTTTTAAAAGTGAAATTTTAACACATTTTTTTACAATTCGCACAGAACTGCTGCTTTGGCAAAAAAAGAATCAAACATTACTGGACCTTTTCAATTCGGGAAAAGTGTGGTTCGTATCAAAGTGCTTATGAAAACGACAAATTAGGAACTTCAAAGTCAGATAACCTAATTGTGGTTGACATTTGAAAGACGAGAAGAGAGAACGAAAAGCCCAGTCGTAATCTTCCTTTATTATGATTTCAATACCTGCTGATTTCTTCCTGCGAGCATTTTTAAGTTAATTAAAAAGTACAGGGATGCAGTGATTTTAGCCAGCCTTCGCATTGCAGGAATTCTGTCATCAAAGGGCAACCTTAAATTTGAAAATGTTGCGCCTTTTAGTCATCTATTTCATCTCATGCGAAAGTATGATTTGCCCAGCTATCGACAAATCAACCTCTTGCTGATGATACCTAAAAGAGAACAAAACCCTCGGCTATAAGCCGAATCTGCTTCTTCCAAAATTTGCTGGCGGATTCAAAACCGAATTTTCTCTGAAAAAAACATTAGGCTTATAGGTATCCATACTTAAGGTAACTTGATAACTTTGTAGACAGGGTCGCTCCATCTCCGTCCGAACTTAAGTTGCTAACTGGCCTTAATCTGGATCAAGACACTCTAGCAGTCTAAGGACTGCATCAAAAATCCAAAATTCGGTAGACCAAAAAAGAATAATATGCCGCAAATAATTTTAGAACGAGTTTGAGGTTGAGAATTTGTCCAAGGCCTTCCTATTGCAATGAAATGGTGTAGCAGTTTTAGTTCTAATCTGCAGCCGACTTGTAATGTTACTTCTTAGCGATTTCAGAGCCACGGCCTTATCAAGCTGGATAAGGTGTGTCATTAGTTCGTTCTTCTTGTACACCACTTTACCAAACCATGCTGAGGGTTTCAAGATGACGACGCAGTGGGATGGTGATTGTCACTGCACCGGTCCTGACGAAAAGCTTTACAATTTAGCTCCACTGCAAAAGGAAGGTGAAGCACGGTAAGAAAAGTAAAAATAAACGACTACAATAAACCCGACCTTGGCGGGAATTTATTTACACGAGCATAAGGACCGGGAAGCAGCAGTTAAAAGATAAGACCTCTATTACCGTGATTGTGTACTCAACAGAGTATGGTTTTTTTGATTGGTCAATGACGAATGCATAAATAGACAATAGAGTGCAATTGAGTAAGTTTGTTGAGTATGTAATAAATAAAAACAAAGCATTAACTTGCTCGTGCACTTCCTGATTTTTGGCCACTCGTGATGTTTTGAAAGCTCTCAAATTGCACACGCCGAATTTTGAGAACTTTCAAAACAGCACTCGTGCCCATAAAATATAAGGACATGAGAATAACAACAAAATTGGAACAAAATGTGTTTGAAAAAAAAAAAAGACACTCCTTCCCCGACCCCGGTCCTGCGTTTTGGCTTCTACCAGACAAAAGATCATTCGCTAAATTTGTGCCAAAAACAGAGATGAAAGCAAAAAATCATCTACCGGTTGGGTTTCTTTTGGGTTTCGTTTTTCTCTTCTTTTCTTTTCTTTTTATCAGATGTTCATGCGTTAAATTCAGAGTCAGTTAATCCACTCTCACAGTTCAACACACTCTGCGAGCTACCCTGCGAGCAGAGTCTTTGTCAATCTTCCTAGATAAGTCGGGAAGAGGAAGGAAGAGAGTTTCCTTTCCTCTTCCCGACTTATCTAGGAAGATCGAAGGAGACTGTGATCGCAGGGTACAATGAGGCATACCCTATATTGAAAGCTTTTTCCTTTTTTCCGGGGTTGGACGGAAATTTCTCCGAATTGATTTTTCAGCGCATCTGAGAGCAAGCTCGCTAATTGAACTGACTAAGCCAACCGTGGAATTTCCAATATTATGAGTATCATTTATATGGTAAAAATTTCATCTGTATGCGTTGTGGTTTAATTTGGTTTTTGGTTTGAGTTTTTTTAAACCAGTGCATGTTTTTTTCAGACTCTTTTAACTGTTTCTTTTTTTTTTCGATCAGCTGTCTAAAAGTGTTTTTTTTCTATTTTTGAGAACTAGATATTTCCTCCGCCCTCCCCCTTCTTCTCATCTACTCCTCCCAGTATCTCTATCCTACCCTACCCTTCCTTCACACATTGATCCACCCTTCATGCCCACCCACTCTAAACAACACTACTCACAGACACTGCATCTTTCTCAATGACTTTCTGTATACTCACGAGAACTTGATCTTGAACTTCTTACCTCTGGATCTGCTGCCTACTCCTTATAATCCACATGTGGCAGAGTCATGCCAACGCTAATGCGTAAATAAAATCGATTTCTCTAGAGAAACAGAGGTATTAAATGGCCACCTAAAGAAAAAAGACTCACAAGAAAATTGTTATTTACGAGATAATGTTTACAACAAGACTATACATTTCTGGAAAGAAAAACAGAGATGCAAGTCCGCCTTTCAGGAAAAAAAGGATCTAAGCCGAACCAATTAACAAAATCGAACAACAGATGATAACTGGAAGGAATTGGTTTTACAGCAATGACAAACTCTTCACAGGAAAGAACAAGAAAGCAGTCCAAAGACGAGATCTGTTTCAAGTCTTCTTTCAAGCACACATTCACAGAGGACAGCCAATTACGGAAAATAAAGTGAGTTCAAGAAATTATGCAGAAATCAGCCAGAAAGTTGTCAACACATCCATTCCATGCCGCACAGAAAATGTCCAACAATCAATGGCAGCTCCAACGTTCTAGTCTTTGTCACCCTTTTATCCCAACATGCTTTTAGGAAAAATAACTGAGATCGAAAACCATTATGCTTGTGTAGTGACCAAGTTTGGAGAAGTCCAATGACTTATCTCTCCTACAAAATTAGACCTGTCTAGTGCTACTTATCGTACTTTCGTTTATTTTAAAGAAATTTCTTTCACATTCAGCTTGTAAACAGGCCATTTCGCAAAATGAATAATTTCCTTTCAAGGCAAATTTTAGTTTATTAATATCTTAATAGTACAAATAGTACCATTGTACCATTTGAGAGGCAGTGTGGCCCAGTGGTTAGGGCGCTTTCCTTGAGATCCGGAGATCCCGGTTTCAAGACCCGTTCTGACCACTCGTTGAATTTGTTCCTGGTAGTCCCTGGTTCAACTTCCCAGCTGCACTTGTAAATAGCCAACTGGTTTGCCTCCGGCCAGTTGGGATTCTTAGCAATTGTTGTTGTTATTCTGTTCGGTCGTTTCGTTGTGTGTCATTGGCCCTGAAAAGCCCCTATGGGGAGCGGTCAATTAAGTATGTATTGTATTATTGTGTCGTATTGTGTACTGCTCTATGTAATTGAAAATCTGAGAGACAACTATTTATGACTCTTGTATTATACAAGTTATATTGCCAACGGAATGATTAAAGAATATCACAGTTTTTTTTTTCATTATCAAAAGGAGTCCTACTTGTGAAAGACAGAAAAGGTTTTAGCTCTGACAAGGGCTAACACTCGAAACGTCACCATATTTCACCTCCCCATTGCCACAGCACAGCGGCTTCTTCACAAGCTATACCCTTTTATCCTGCATGTGAAAATATGCTTTACTTCCACCAACCATGAACCAATATTCTTAACCCAAATACCTAGACAATCACAATTACAAACTGCAAGTTAAATCGGCGAACTGTAATTGTTATAAATATTCTTTCTTTCTCAAAATTATCCGCGAATGGAATAACCTGCCTGCCAATGTTGTTGAGATAGGAAATTTAAGACGTTTTAAAATAGCTCTTAAATCACACATGCGTATTTCTTAGGTTTTTACTCATCTTAGATTTTATTCATGTATTTTTAACTTTTAGTTCTGGAAGTTTATTCACCTAGGGTTAACCTCTTAAACTTCCTTTTAAGGGTATTACTATTCGTGTTTTTGTTTACGATACCTTAAATAAAGTATGTATGTTTTAGACTAAACACTGCAAATAACTGATTACTCCAACCACTAAAATGCTTGCCAATCCCTTACCTGGAATGCAGTGTCTGACACTTGCAGACCGCAAGCTAACCTTAACCCGCACTGAAAGCAAACCGTTTTAAAGTGGATGCTGGGACATAAATACAGCTTCTCAGCGTTATTTGAAATGGGCGCTTTGTATACTTAAATACTGTTTATCGGCGCTTTTTGTAGGCAGTTTTCAGTTGTCATACACCTCCTGAAATGCTAGCCGTTTCAAATAAGTGCGTAAACCTAATTGAGAGCTAGCCTAACTCTAATTACTAAAATCCAGGCAGTGTCCCTAACGTTACATGAAAGCTAACCATCCAAACTAAGTGCTTAAGCCTGATAACTAAGCTGGGCATTTAACCCTAAACACTAAAAATCACAGTCCACATGCAAGTATTATTGTCTTTGATAGCATCAGAGACTACAATCCACCATCATAATCTTAAAATGATTTCTCTAGTTTACTTTATACATTCTCCACTAAATTAAGTACAGAAAAATATCCAAGTATGCTAAAATGATCAGTGTTCTAAAATTTAAACTGGTTTGAACAAAAATAAACTTTTCAAACCAGAATCGAAACAAAATTAAACCACAACATATGTACTGGAATGTGATTTGCAAGAATAAGCAGCGAAACAAATATTTTAAATAAATCATGGGTAATAGGTAAATACCCCAACTGGTAGAGAGCTACCATTTGGAAATGTATCGCATGTGGTGAAGTTGAGCTTGGGACCACCGAAACCAAATCCAGCCAGTTGGCACCTTCCACTCGCCTGCTGTGGCATCTCCCACTTCAAGGACACCATTACACAGATTTGTCTTACAACTACTACTCGCTTAGTCTGTTTCTAGTCATCCACTTCTTTTTCCAGAGAAAAACAATTTCATACTGCCTCGACGTAGGCCTTCGTCTCTGTACTACCCACGAACATAAGCAAGAACGTGCGCTCTTAGCAGGATGCCTCTTAGCAGGCTTTCGACCACCACTAACGACGAAAAAACTTTTCGTAGATCTATCTTCTAAAAATGCGGATTCGCTACCAATATGAATCGATCTCAATTTTAGAACAATATTGCAATTTTTTATTGCTTATAAGTGCAAAGTTTTCTTCGTTTTGCCATTTTTTTGTTCAGTCTGTTTGAACCCCCAAATCAGTTTCGTTCGTGCCTGCGGGAACAATTTCCCCACTGCAAGTGATTTTAAATGTTAAAACCAATCTGAATGGCAATCTTTACGCCAATCTGTATTCCATGTTAGATTTCGGAAAGCCAGAAAAGAAGGAAGTGACTATTACTTTGCATACAATCCATGCGGTTCCTTCAAGCTTGGATCCACTGGTGACTGCTCCGGTGACGTGGCTGTAAGTTTTGCTGTCTTCCTTGTAGTTTTAGTTTATTGAAGGCGCGTTTTCATCTTTCCTTGCGAAAGTCGATACTAGGGTTTTTAATTTAGAGAATCCTATCTCAGACCAGATACTTTGTGTGGTGTCGTACAAGTATGCTATGCGGACCTATGTAAAGCGCGGAGTTATGGGTATCTAAGAGAGAGATCCGCCATGTAGTATAGCATCGTGTAGTGTTATTAAAGTTGTATTTATCCGAGCTTTAAGTGTGCTTCTAATAGTCATCTGGTAGGGAAAAGGTTACACTTTGGATAATAGGGACTTTAAGATAATACACGACGGTAGACTGGGACGGTTAGATGAGTGTCATGTCACGCAAAATCCCCGTGACATTTGACCGTCGTGCTTCCAGGACGGTATGTTTTCGGCGGGTTTCTCTTCGTGGAATCTTCGGTGAATTCGGTAGGAATTCTTCCATACTTA
This sequence comes from Montipora capricornis, assembly GCF_036669925.1. Taxonomy (NCBI): domain Eukaryota; kingdom Metazoa; phylum Cnidaria; class Anthozoa; order Scleractinia; family Acroporidae; genus Montipora; species Montipora capricornis. Next base: position 49,479,018 of record NC_090888.1, read on the forward strand.
TTCGCATTATTTTAGTCTTTTCATTTATTTTGAATTGAATAATTATTCCCGTTTGGGTTAAATGTGCATTTGGTTGTGTTTGTCTTGATTTATCCATCGCTGAAATGCAAAATTCTAGCGAAAATTCTGAGTTCATTCAAAGACATCACTCGGCCACATCTCGGCTCAAACCAAAATTTGCTTGTTCTCAATGTAGCGTTATCCATAATCTACCATAAAACAAGAGGAAAGCAGAAAAGAAAGGTAAAAGAGATAATTGTAGCCGCATTTTTTGTTTATGAACCAATTCCCCTTAGCGGATTTACACTCGCTAGAATTCAAGGAATCTAAACAAACTGGTTCAAATTCCCAGTAAGGATAAAGAGGATTCACTGATTCGTATTCATGGTATAAAAGAAGAAATTGCTCCTCGCTAATTGAACCTTCTGCAAAAAAAATTACAAGAGAATTTCTCGCCTCTTCAAAAGACATGTTTATTCCACTGTCCTACGGTCGTGTTGGTCGAATCTTAAGTTAAAAATGTTCGCGCCTTTCTACCGTACTCGTCCAAAGTCTCCGGTATATGCATCCAACCGTCCCAGCCTACCGTTGTACACTATCTTAAAGTCCCTAATAGGCCGTCGAAGTACGGCTTGTGACCCCATGGTTTGGTGCCAGGTCAAAGATATATCTTTTGTAAAACAAAACCGTCTTATTAGATACAGGGCAATGATAATAGATTTTTTTTCCAGATAAACGCAACCTCATCCTTGCCTTACAGAAAAGGTGTCAACAAGAACAGTAACCTTTACAACCCCTTCATATGATCCCTTTAACCGGGAAAGGCATGAAGTAAAAAAATAGTCCTCTGTCCATACGGAAAGTTTAACCTCGGCACTGATATGAAAACGTCACAGGGCGCGGAAATAAAATAAATACCGACGCACAACACATGCGTCACAAAATGATGAGGCGATATCTCGGAATCCGAGCCAGCCCGACCAAGTAACTGATCTCATCACAGACAGTATAATCCCAAATCAAATTTTAGATATACCCTTTCACAAGATAAGGAGTGTTTTTTCTCTTGTATCGGAAACCTGTGAAATTTTCCCTGAAAGTAACACTTTTGGCTGAGCATTCTATTATTTCTCGGGGCACCATGATCCGAAGGTTTTTTTGTTGGAAAATGTCTATCCCTATGAATCTCAGCAGTTTGAGCCTTTCAAGTGCATTAGGAGATGTGTTCATACTTTATTGATGTGTTCGTATTTTATCACATGAGCGAGAAGTAAGCGCTTTCATCGCAAAGTAAACTCCAGATGTTTTCGTTGATTACCGGCCGCCACATTGGTGGACCAAGAAAACTTTGTAAACTTGCGTTAAACGCTTCCACAAATAACTCAGAAACGATGAACCGCACAGACCTGAGAATTGCAGAGGTGGTTAAAAGATTTGTTTCCTACAAAATTCCAAAGTTCTTGGCCTTTTTTTTTCATTCAACGATTTCGAATTTATTTTCTTGTTGTGTGATAGTGTAAACAATACGAGAGAGCGAAATGAGAAACAGACTATCATACCGCGCATCTTCATTTTTCCATTCGCGCATAGCACAATTATTGCGCTTTTGACCTCAATCCGGCCCTTCCGTTTCAAAGAAAAATGTTTTCTTCTCCCAATTAGAGAGCTGCCTCGTTCGTTCGCTTCAGGCTCACTCACTGCGGTAACAATAAAATTAAGGTATGGTAAGCAGGAAAACCCGTCGAGCGACCCTTTTTTTAACTAGGTGACAAAGAATCATCTGTTATCCCACCCTCTGTAATCAGGACACCTTCAGGCCCGGATCAACTCATTAGTGCGCGTCTGTCATGCTTGAAGTTTGTGCAGAAGCATCAGCTGGAATGCTTTTAAGATTAGAAATACCACAAGCTTGATATTATTATGTCACAAACCCGTTTATTGTGTTGGCAGTACTTTGAAGGTACGCCTCACTTGACTACTCGCAGAAAAAATAAATAAATCTGTTAACAGCTTCAGAGTTATGCGTCGCATTAATGGAAGCTGTTAAGAACAATTACGAGTAGACTAAGGCAATTGAGTAAATTTACCAAATTCTCAAACGAATCAACTCTCTCCCTACCAGATGAAACAAAATCACCTTAGTAGTCTGGATTTCCAAATGCACAACAGCCTGTTAGTAACTCCCTTATTAGTAATGTGAAATAGTAATATACTATTTCTCCTGCGTTATTTTACTTTTTTTAGTAATTATCTTTTTACTTTTACTTAAATGTGTCCCTTTTCTTTCAGATATGCATGTGGACTCTCACAGAAACTTACCAAAACGTCGGAATTCATAAGACATCCACGTTAACTTTACGATTATCCAGGGAACTAACGGGATCTTCAACAGGTTTTATTGCATATCGCAACGAAAAGTAGAAACTTGAAATAAACGTTATAAAAATGTTCATTTACTCTCGGGTTTTAAAGTACTTCAAGCCTTTCAGCATTTACCATCGCAACCATGCTTTTATAATATACCAAAAGTATTCTTTGAAGACCTTCCCACGCTTCCCACAGTGAATATGACCATTAGAGTCTCACTAGTGTGACGGGCCTACTGCGAATTCTCTTTTTCTACTACTCTTTTTACTACTATGCACTTGTCATGGAGTCCTACCCTCTTCATTAATAGGGGAATCGTTGCTGACGTCCCTGTTGGCTCTTTGTAAAACGTGTATATCTTACTGCGAAATGAAGCATGTTAAGATTTTGGGATGATCGCATCGCAGCTATGGCAGTTGTGTAGGATACTTCAGCAGTAGCGTATTTCCAAAATCTGCACATCCGTTGTCCAGCACAAAAAACTTCCCTTTGAAGACGTGAACTTAAGAGATCACACTAAGCAGGACAAATTAGTTGGCTTATCGTGATATCAAACTAGGGTCAATCTAAAACTAAGAAGTCGATCTAAAACTAAGAAGTCAACCAGTTAGTATGATTCTGATTATTTGACGTGCAAGATTCTGGAGCTATAAGCCAACATGGAAGTTTATAATCATTATCGTTACCTTCATCATTTTATTAAATCAGTAACACGACTATCTCCAGGAACCGAACCATCTTAATCAAACAGCTCCGTTTTAAATTCTTACCACATTAATATGTAGTCTTCTAACTTCTATGACGTGGTCACAATACACTTTTAAGTCCCAAAGCACTTTTACTTTTTTATTCCCGAGGACGCCTTCGGGTTTATGTTGAAACCATTTTTCTGTGTTTTGTGAATAATACTTTTCACATAGTTTTGAATGCATTATCCTGAGGAAGTCATTGTGTCTAACTCTAATATTATTTATTTATTTCTACCATTTAGGTAAACTAGTAGTAGTAGTACTAGTAGTAGTAGTAGTAGTAGTAGTAGTAGTAGTAGTAGTAGTAGTAGTAGTAGTAGTAGTAGTAGTAGTAGTAGTAGTAGTATCGTTAGAGATTTTGACAACGACCAGGGACTTTAAATGAATGGACCAACATAGTTTACCTGGTTTGTGATCGAAACAGGAAGAGCGTCAACTCAGCCTCCTTCAGAGGGATCACCGAAGACAATGGTAAAAGCCAAAGGGTAGGTAAAGTTTGATACGCCAGGACTGATTTTAACTTTCTGTTTTTATATGGCGAGAGAGAAAAAATAGAAGAGAGTAAAAGTCAATATACAAAGAAAGAATAAATCTTTTTGGCTTTTTGAAATACTCGCTTGCAACAGTCAAAGAGTTGATTTCAAATAAGCAACATGAAAGACTTGCTAGAACATGTTGCATCAACATTTCAAATTTAGCGCTAGCGGGCCTTACTGTGGAATAGCACCCACTAAATTAGCCAATCACAGCGCGCGCACTATCTCAGGGCTATAATAAAACTCTGTAATGCCACGTTTCCCCGCAAATTTTCTAGGATTTTCGTTGCCATGTGCTAGTATTACTCCAAATTTGCTGATATAGAACCTATGATACAACTGGGTGCCGGTACGAACGAAAGCCGGGTACAATTACCCCGAAAAATACTTTGTGGAAACGACACGAGGAAGAGCTTCGATCTAGACTCATGCACTGTAACTCCTGATCAGTGTTCTGATGTAATTCGTAAACCTCAAATCCCCGAATCCGCGAAGGGCTTATCGCCTTTACTGCGGGAGGTGTACCTATTCCCTCACCACAACCACCTTCGCCGAAAGAGACTGAAGTGGAGTAAGCTACTTCATCAATCAGCACTTCAATAGAGAACTAAGAAGCTAAAGCCACCAAGAAACCTCAAGATTCAGTTTCACTGCACGTCCGAACATAAACCTCACCGTAGAAACCTGTTCGAACATTCTCTTCAAAAATATGCCGGGAAACCTCCCCAACTATTTTATTGAACCTCCGAACAGCGTTTGCGTATTTTTTACGACTGATGTTTAGTTTTAGGGAGGTTTTTCATTATGATTTCAGAAAAATGGTATCTCAGTAATAGTATACGTTTCCTCGAAAAGATTTTGTGCGATTGCCGTTGATTTCTCCTCCGGCGTTTCGCTGTGCTGATTTATTAGAAACCGTAGAGTTATGGTTTAGTTTTCCTTATCGTTCCCAACTACATGTCGTCCTTTGGACACATCGGAGCGCGAAAACACGGTATTGTGTAATAGTGCCACAAGGGTAATGCGGAGAAAACAGAACTGAATTTCATAACGCGTTTGTTCTTTGTAAACCTTCTTTTCTTTTGATGCGGTAGTATAAAATACTCTTCAAATACTGAGATGAGTTGTTGAGTTCATATTTAGTGAGAATAGCCTTCAGCCGCACGCAGTAAATTTCATTCGGTCCAATTGGCTGGACTTTTAAGTGGAAACTTAACTCCACTCTTTACTAAGCTTTTAATGGTATAAGAGACACACCGTCTACTTTCGGGTTTTAGATTTCTTTCATCACACACCTTCTCAGAATTTAAGCAATTCAAAGATTAGCGATGCAAAAATACTAAACATTGCAAAAATGATGATGCACAACTCCCCTGTACAAGCTAAAACATTTAAAGTCACTACAAAAGTCAGTAGATAGTTTGTCCCCTGAAGCAAAGAAAACTTTTTCTGGAAAATAAGTCTGGCTGTGTGGCCCTCATAAGCAGTTTAAGGTGCTGTGGTGCATGTTATGTAAGGTTGCACAGGCTGTCACCCAGTGTAAACAAAAGTGTTTCACAGCCCCCGTCCGCAAACAATTCTATTCAAAATCAAGTTGGTCGTCCCCCAGTGTCATATGAACTGGCGTCAAAGCAAACTCAGCGGAGGATTCGAAACAAACTTAAAAACTGCGCAAGGCAAAAAGTGGCTGAACTTAAAACAGAAGTTGAAAACATGGGTGCCTCAAATGAAGAGATCTGCCTCGAAATTCTTGAAGGCCAATTCGATGGGATACAGTTAACATTCATATTTTCAAACAAAACTTTCCTTTTTTTAACTCACATAGTAAAATTCCACCATACATATTCTACCTTGTTAGTTGGTTTTTCAGTTTATTTGGATTGACAGTGAAAAGATGAACACAATTCAAGGATCTCCTAAGCCCGAGAAACTGAAAACATGGCATACTGTCATGCTTGTATAACAGGGTAAAATTTACTAACCCTACAAAATACAGAAAAAACCCATATATAAGAACCTAGAATTTTCGAGGTCAGGCTGAGCAGGTTCTAATATTTTAGGCTAATTTTTCATAATTCAGGCTGATTACATGTAGTTTCTTAATCGGTACTTATTTCTCAGAGGAACAGCAAGAAATTTGTATATTTTATTTCATACGATATTTAGACAGTATTGCACTGTAGCTTTATGGAAAACATATTTCTAGAGAAAATCCAATAAAATTTTTTGTAAAAGAACCTCTTTTTCTTTTTCTTTTCAGGCTGAAAAGGTTCTTATATTTTTGGGTAAAATGCCAAATTTCAGCCTGCACAAGGTTCTTTTATGTGAGTTTGTACTGTATGCATTCTTCCCTAAAATAGAAAACTAATCCAGTCTATCAAGAGTATTTTTTTTTGCATTTTAATAATCAGATCAGGACTTTTTTCCTTCCGTTTGATATTAAAAAAAATAAGACCACAATATTTTTCATCTCTATCAGTAATTTCCACAAATACTGGCTTTAGCAACTTTTGGAAATATGATTGTAAACATGCGAACCTCACCCTCTAAGGAGGTGTTTCTTACTAGAAGCAAAAAGTAAAAGGAGCAAGCCATTGTCTTCACTTCTTTCAAATTCTATCCAGGAAAAAGTGAATGTTCCACATGCAAATGCTAACACCATGGAGGGCTTAGCTCTCAGCTACTCCAGAGAGAAGCCTGGAAGTCGCAAACGGGTTGAACTGTTGAGCTGTGTGGCACAGCAATACACAAATAAGGAAATTAAGCAAATGTTCAGGTTTACTAACACTCAAGGAGAAGAAGTATCATGCACAGACTACGAATTAACAAAAGCTAGACTTCATAGTAAGATGTATGGTCCAGGAGCAGCACTTCCGAAAATAAGATACCCATGTAGTCATTAACTTCCACCAGAAACCATTGCTTTTGTCTTGGAATTTATCCATCATCCAAACAGTGAAGAGTATTCATCTTATAAAAGTGCCCTCTGTGATGGAAAACAAAAATCATGGATAAGTGAATTATTAGGAGGAGGAAATCAACCTGTTTTGTGGTTCAATTAAGCAAAACAAGTCTGCCTTTTATGATAGATATACATTGTAAACAGGAATGTGAACAACTGGAGATTAGACCTATAAGCTTAAGTATATTTTTTAAGGGTTTGTCTGCTGGAAATTTCAAAATAATGGCAGAGAAGGCAGGACTCTAACATTTGCACAGAACTTGGCGCAGAGTATTTCATCCTTGGTAGATAAGCTGCTAACTCGTTTAGGTGAAATGCTGAGGAGCCAACGTAAACCAGACATGACTCCAGGATTAATGAGCAAAGCAAAGAAGTTGAAGGGTAAACAAACAACGTTAACAAATAATATATCAGTGTTTCCGGTACAAGAAAAGTCAGAACGAACATATTTTTGCTACAGTGGTACATGTTCCAACACCATCTAACAGGATATTTTAACAGCTTTGCTCTTTCTACACCACAGCAGTCTAGCTTATGTTTTTTGGCATCTCCTTCACGTTTTGGAGCAATAAAAATTCTTGGAAATGATATGAACTTTCCAGAAATAATGTACAAGGTAAACAATGTTGTCCAAATATGAAAAGGACAACGTTCTGGCTGAAGAACGCTCGCACGTGAAGGAAGCTCGAACGCAAGTGGTTTCGAATGCCAATTTTGTAAACAAATCGAGGTGTATTTTCAAACTAAAATTACGCAACTGGTTCAAAACAAAACCACATTTATTTAGGTAGCACTGAAAAGCAGGCACGTTCAGTATTGTAGTGACATATGTCGGTACACTATACAATGAACTTACAACAAAGCGGATAAGCAGTGCTGCCATATAGAATTCGTTAACCAATTATCTCTGCCACAAAGGAATCGCGGATGTTTGGAAAAGTTCATGATTTCAAAAGCATTTTACTATGCAAAGTGAAAGCACCAGAGGTGATGTTCAAAATAACAGTATGATCAGTAATCCAGTACTTACCAAATGGAAGCAGATCTCTGGCTGAAAGGGCGATGTTTAAGGTTGAGAAATGCACTACCCTGCAAGTTTGAGGCGAGATCAGACAACCGGTTCAAATACATTTAAAGCAAATAATGATCAAATCAAGTGTAGAACTTCTAGAAACTATCAATTAAGACGTGCAATCCTTGGTACAACAAGATTTTTGCTGCGTAACCTGACATGAAACAAGTAAATAATATGGGTTTCGCATAACGGTATATTTTATTTTCAATTCCCAAACGCGTAAAAATTCACCGCTGTATATTCCGCTTACACTGAAACAACTAACTAAATTACGGTTTCAACAGAACAGGTGAAGTCAAAACGTTTATTCTGAAATGTTGGCAGTTCCATAAAGTTGACAAATAATATCGTTTGAGCTTTATTTTTTTATTTTCACCTCTTCGGCTTTCCTCAGATTATTATGGTCTTTTTGGCCGCGCAATGCTCGAAGTTCAAAAAAATCTCGTCTTAAACATTTTATTAGATCTGTTATTCCAAATTTCTTTCATTACATTTTACAAGAGATGCATTTCTTTATCATTTTTATCACAGGCTCCCCAAGCTGAAAATACGTGGTGTATGCGACAGTTTCTGTATATAGAGAATTGTATGGGAAAATCACCGATCGTAAAAAAATTGTGTAAATAACTATCTCATTTGAAATAAAGTTTTCTTACCTCAAATGTGTGACGAACTTGTCTCTTGTGCCGAGTTTAGAGCCATTCTGACGACGTTTAGTGAAGTTATCCGGAAACAGTTACTAAAAGAATAGGAAGGCCGACCACTCCATCCATCGCTGGCTAAACCTCGCTCCACAAATCGTTTTCTCCTCAACAGGAAAAGTCCCGAATCGCAATAAAAACAACAGTTCCATAAGGCCCAATAAATTTACTCCAAATACGTGTGTCTCGGCGGCCGAAAGACTCGTGAAGAACGAAAACTTTGCCTTAAAATTCACCTCTTCGGCTTTCCTCAGAGGCTTGTGACGGCCGCTCGCAAGCTGGTTTCACCCTCAACTCTGATTGGTCCATGTGAATTTGACCGCCCGCTAGCAACACGACCCTCCAATCAGAGTTGAGGGTGAAACCAGCTGGCGAGCGGCCGTTGTTGACTGCCCGGTCACAAGCCTCTGAGGAAAGCCGAAGAAGTGAATTTTAAGGCAAAGTTTTCGTTCTTCACGAGTCTTTCGGCCGCCGAAACACACGTATTTGGAGTGAAATTTATTGTGCTTTATGGAACTGTTGTTTTTATTGCGATTCGGGACTTTTCCTGTTGAGGAGAAAACGATTTGTGGAGCGAGGTTTGTCCAGCGATGGATGGAGTGGTCGGCCTTCCTATTCTTTTAGTAACCGTTTCCGGATAACTTCACTAAACGTCGTCAGAATGGCTCTAAACTCGGCACAAGAGACAAGTTCGTCACACATTTGAGGTAGGAAAACTTTATTTCAAATGAGATAGTTATTTACACAATTTTTTTACGATCGGTGATTTTCCCATACAATTCTCTATATACATAAGCTGTCGCATACACCCGTATTTTCAGCTTGGGGAGCCTGTGTTTTTATTAAGTATAACTAGTATATATATTTAGGCGCGTAAGACTGGTAACAAATAAGGACGCCAAAGCGAGGCTTGGGGGAATAGCGTACCGAGAGAGAGGTAAAAATGATGTAAAAACCGCTGTAAGCATTTTGGAATTTCGTAGAAATCAAGAAAAAGTGGAAG
>NC_090888.1:49493410-49498410 GCF_036669925.1 Montipora capricornis
ATATTATAGTTTATTCACATCTGTCGTATTGTACTGTCTCATGGGGACGTACCTACCTTAGTAAATTAAACTGTTTACTACTGCTACAGAAAAGAGTACTAAGGATTATAACACAATAAGGCTGGCGAGATCATAGCAGACCCCTGTTTACTAGATTAGGTATACTGAACATACTTCAAATTACTAAGATGTCATGTCTGGCCGCCAGTCGACCCAGGTTGGCCGCCATTTATGAATTCGGTGTATAAAGATCTCATATTTGAGAACCTATTAAAGGCTATTGTATTGTGTCTTGCCCTAAATTTCAGGGTGTTTCTTGTTTCGAATACATTGTTCTCCGTTTTCCGAAGTACTTTGCAAAATACATGGACGTAAAGGCTAATTTCAGGAAAACAAAATGGCGGCCATTGGATGAGCTAAGCGACAGTATTTGAAATGAAATTTTCATGATTAAAGCTACCGTTCTACAATAGCTTTACCATCATAACTTTTCATAACCCTGGATATTGGAATATTAAAATAAATAAGTTTCGTTTTTTTCCCAAAAATGAGTATTAAAATCCTTTCAGCTGATGGGCTAATTGGTAGGAGGTGAGTAATCTCACCACTGTGCCATCCCTGCTCTCATCGGATTTCCATTCAGTCTCCACGGCTCCATTTTTTGATAAACAACTTTGAATGTACAAAGCAGTTGATTTATTGAAATACATTCGCTTTATTAGTACACATCTGCTTTTTAACTAAACATTTATCATTATATGTCTTCCAGTCATGCCTGACAATCTGCCAGTTCTCCGTTCAAATATTTTGTCTCCAACGATACAAATGAACAACGCTAATGCAAATTTTCGGCGTGTCTCGTATTAATGAACTTAAAACTATACAACTAATGTCGTTATGTTCACGAAAACAGTTATTATTGTTCTCACAATTTTTGTAAGGGGATAATGAATGAAGAGAATTATTCCTCGTTCATAGCAATTGTGAGAATGTCGCCTTTCATAAGCGCAATTTTATAGGCTGGACCCCTGTTCTTGTTGTTCTGAAACCGCGAATATTTAAATATAGTCTTAGAACGACTTCAAATTCCCCTACCATTAATTTATTAAATCTACTGACTTTAATTTATACATGTGGTTGCCCAAAAGTATGCTCATGTGCTGATATGAAAAGTCTAAACCATGCTATGTGAAGGCAAGTGGTTCATTGTTCATGGTTCATTTATTTCACACTATTTACATAACATTAACATAGAAAGAAAAGCATAATCATAACACATGGTTACAAGATAAAATAATTACGGTACAGGTTATAAAATATGTATGGTGGTCAAAGTAGCGAAGGTTTTCTAGTTGACCACCACCAAGTCAAATTAAAATTCCCTTACGTTGTGAGGCACCCAGCCAATGGTTAGAACGGACTCTACACTTCAACAAAACTTTATTATGTATAAGATAACTTGCTAAAAATATTAAGGATATTGTTTGTGAAGAAGGAAATAAACTAGTGAAGTAGAGTATTTAATTTATCCTGGGGTTTGTGTGGAGTAACAAGAACCTCTCCGAGCATTCTATATTGCATATCACCGGCAGTTCGAGTGTAAACTACGAGCAGTTCCTCTTTCGTGGCTTATTTTGGTCGAGAACGAGGAGAAGACAGGCACGAGAAAAATTGGCCGCGCGAAATCTGGTTTCGAGGAGGAGCCAGCGAGCGATTCCATCCCTTCAATCTGCTTCTATTTTTGGAAAGCAAGCTAAACATTAATTGAATAACAATAACAGGGGTTGATGGTGTTATGGTGACTCACCTTGCTATTTTTATTTGTTTTTTACTAAACAATTTACGTGACACGCCGTTCTCTTTGGGCGATCCACCTTTCCACACGCTTGCCGTGGTCCGTGGGAGAACAGCTGTGCTGTTCCCAACCCAGCTCACCACATTTGTTGTATGTGGGGCTTCCACTTAAAGGGATACCTTAATCACCCGTCTGGTATGTTAGTTACGCCATGCTGCTGTTGCCTAGGGACAAAAAGGGCTAACCCAGGGCGAGACCCTTTCAGTCTGGTTTTCCGTCTTGCTTTCGCTTGTGGTATCGCTGCTTTGGCCTTTGGCCGCACAGTGTTATGTCAAGTACTGATTCTGATTCCCAGCATAACTGGGCTGAAGATGTTCTCGATGATGTGTCTGTCGTGTCTTTGGATGATTCTGTTCCTCCATCATATGCCCAGATGGCCGGGCCTGGCCGCCTGGCCGCAGTTCAAGAGTGTTGAGTAAGTCTATGGAGGATGATTACATCTTGAAAGATGAAGCGCGTCTTTCTGATGCCGAAAAAGATCGGATCCACCCGTTGAATATTCTTCCTGAGCGCCCTTGTACGGCTCACTTTGTCCTTCCTGCCAAAGATACGCCTTTGTCTCAAGTCTTCACGGATTTTTAGAATTGCGGCATTCGTGCGGCTAGTATTAGATGTTTGCAGTGCAGTTCCAATGGTTTTCTGTCTGTAAAGTTTTCTACCTCCCATTATCGTGATTGTTTTCTTCGTGAGTCCTCGTTCATCTCTCCTCATGCTCGTCGTAACTCTTCGTCGTCCACTTTTGTGGTAATCTATGACGCCCCTCGTGAGCTCCTGGATGAAGCCCTTTCTCATCGTCTTAGCCATATGGCTCTGTTTATGGAATTCGTCGGTGTGGCCTGCAGGGTTTTGATGGCATCCAAGGTGGTACGCCTGTGGCTAGAATGGAGTTGTCCGAGTCAATCCCTTCGTTCATGCGTTTTGGCATGAATCTCCTTAGGATTAAGCACGAAGGTCAGGTCCCCACCTGCCGTAAGTGTCATTTGCCTGACCATGTTGCCAGAGCGTGTCCTAATGTTGTTTCTTTCAACTGTGATCAACTGGTTCACACTTTAAGTGACTGTACCGAAGATACTAGATTCAGCATCTGTAAGGAGGGTGGTCATTATGCCAGTGATTGTCGCATGTTCCTGGTGGCGTCGCCCTGGCTTGGCTGACGTTGATGCTCCTGCTCCTGATCCACCTCCTGCGCCTCATCCTTCGCACTCTTCTACTGATGTGCCTCCTGCCGGTTCTCCACCTCCTTCTGATGTCACTGAACGCCCTCCGCCTGCTCCCTCGTCTCAGCCTGTGTCTGATGATTCATCCTCACATTCGTCTTCTGATGTTCCGCCTTTCTGTCCACATTCTGTGTCTCCTTTACAGTCATCTTTATCGTCGTCAATGTCGTCTTCGTACTCTTCTGGTGTGTCTGCTCCTCAGGATTCTCCGTTGCAGTCTTCTTTGCATTCTACGCAGTCTACTCAAGATTCCCCCTAGGAGTCTACAGACTCTCCGCAGCTTTCACAGTCCCAATCTCTCTTCGAGTCTCCCGAGCCTCCCTCTGCGCCCCTTCTGGTTCCTTCCTCTCCATCAAGTGTTAGAACTGGTCCACCTAGTGTATCGGGTTTGCAACTTTCCACTGAATTTCTTGCACAATCTCTTCCTACTGTTTCTGAGGATGCCTTCGCCGCTATGGAAATTCCTGAAGTTAGTCCTGTTGTTTCGCCTCCTCCGCCTCAGTCTTCTGCTCATGCTGTTGTTTCACGTGTGGCGTCAAATGGTAAGCCTGCTTAGCTGGACCCTGCTGATGGTCCTCCTCCTCGCAAGTCGACTACACCCATACCGGTTAGCTCTAGCAGAAAGACTAATAAACCTCGTCCTTCATAAATTTTCAAACTGTTTCCTTAAACTCTAGGGGTTTCAGTAAACGCTTCCAAAATTAGTTTGTTGATAATCTTCATGCTTTGTACGATGTTTTTTTGTTTGTTTTCAAGAAACCTTCATTACTGATCCAGAAGTTTTTTGTGCCTTTTCTAAAGCCTGGCGTAGGCCTTGTTTCTGGTCTCCCGCTGTTGGACAACGAGCCGTTGTTTTAACGTGCTTTTCTGATTCCTTCTCGGTTATAATCAGGAATTGGAAAAGAGATGTGGCTGGTAGGTTTATTAGTCTTGTTTTTCAACTCGATTTAATTAACATTTACGCGCCTACTAATCTGACAGAAAAGGAAAGTGTTTTTCGATAATTTGCATGGATATTTTTTGTCTTCTGACGTCGTTATTATTACTAGTGATTAAAATTGCTGCGATCACCAACTTGACAAATTTGTTGGGAACCTTTTTCCTGCTAAATATCTTTCTGTTTTTCGTCGACATTTTCTTTGTCGGATGCCTGGCGTAAGTTACACCCAAGGCTGCGTCGGTGCACCTGGTCTAACTCTGACTTTTCTATCGGTTCCCGGCTTGATAAGTTTTTTTGTTTCTCAGAGACTTATGCCTTCGGTTTCTCCCTGCGAAATTTTCCGATCATGATTTTGTTTATATTTCAATCCAGTCGTCTGGGAATAAAATTACAACTTGCATTGATGATCTTTCTGGTTGTCTGCAAACACTTTCCTTCAGTTAAGTCGTGGTGGGATTTCCTTAAGCATTCTATCCGTTCAAAAATTCTATCTTTTTTTTCTAAGATTAAGTGCAGGGAGCTCTCGCACGAGCGTGTTCTTTCGGTTAATCGTGTAATCGATCTTAAGCTTACACTAACTTCTGGTGATTTGTCTGTTAGCTCTTAAATTTCTGAGCTCGAGAACCAACTGAAGGTCGTCACCTTGAAAGATTTGGATAGCTCTAAGGTTCGCTCCAGTGTTCAGTGGCTTGGAGAGGAGGAAGGCCTTCTCGTTATTTTTTTACACTTGAGCGAGAGCGCTTTGAGCGTAATATTTTCACTTCCATTCTAGATTCTAGCGATGCCGAGGTTTTTACACGTAAAGAAATCAAGCGTGCGCACGTGCAGTTTTATTCAAGTCTCTTTTCGGATGGACCTATTGACCTTCCTTCTCAACAACGTTGCTTTGAATCTGTGGAAAATTTCTTTCTCCTTCTCACAGCATCTGGAGCGAGGGGTTCCTGTCTAGCGAGGAGTTAGTGAACTCCGTTAGAATTCTTAATACCAG
>NC_090888.1:49503410-49510910 GCF_036669925.1 Montipora capricornis
AACCTCCTTCCCAGGGTCCTCTCTCTTCCTACTAATAACTTGATCACTTTGTTACTCAGGCTGCGAACATAGATAGTATTTCCTGTTTGTTACTTGCCTACAAATTAAGATCCAGTAACTACAAGATGCAATGATTGAGAATATAGAGCTATAAAAAATTCTGGTTTTTAAAACACTTATATTGATTTGATGATGTATTTAATTCATTTGGTACATTGTAGGTAATTGTCACGTCATATTAAGTGATTTGTAAACCTTTTAGTTCATACTGATCAGTTACTCCACACAAGGTTTGAAAGTATTGCACTAATTTATCCATACTTGAGGTATCTACGAGTATACATGTTCTGAGGATGACTCTTATCATAAATATCTCTAGCCTTCAAATGGCTGTTATAAAAACAGTAAATATTGACAGCAATACAACCAACTGCCAAAATAATGGTAGACTTCTGGTAATGCTGTAACCATTGTTGGTAATTCTGTTGGCAATAGAAATGTGACCATATCGCGGGCTCAGGTTGGACCTCAAGGAGTTCAGCCGTTTGTTTTTTAAAATTGACTGATGATATTTACTGTATTTTTTATTGGATCGCAGGCTGAAGCTAGGTCAGACACCTGAACGATCACTTGAACATAAACGAGGCTTAATTTTTCGCGCGCTTTCTTTGGCTCGACGCGGCTACACAGCCATGTTTTGGTTTGGCTGTCGCAAAGCGACAGATCCACGTTTGAAGCAATACTGTCGGTCCCCTTTGCAATCATGAGCTCTGCGATGTCCAAGTGCCGATCCAAAGACTTTTGGACATGTATCACAGGGACAGCATCCAGGGGCTGACATTCGCTCCTTGCAGCAGCGACGATGTTCTCTGAGTTCTTCGATTCGGCACTCTTCAAACTTGGCCACGCCAGCCTTGACCGCTGTCCTCCACTTTGTCTCTGGCAAGGGGTTTATAGTCCGATATGCCGCATTTGGCCAGTGAGTTCTTCAGTTGATCCTTAAACGCTTCTTGAGAGTGCCAAGTGGGCGTGTGCCATCAGACAGTTCGCTGTACAACAGAGCATGTGGTAGTCTCTCCTCACCCATCCGTACAACATGCCCCGCCCACCGAAGTCAGGCCTCCATCAAGTAGGCGTCAATTATGCGCATAGGGAAGCGAGACAGCACTTCGGTGTTCGGTATGCGTTCGTGCCAAGATATATCGGCAATGTTCTGTAAACATCGCATATGGAAAGCATATACTTGTTTTACATGCCATCGATATACCGCCCACGTTTCAGTGCCGTAAAGCAGTACTATTTAAACAGCCGCTTGATAAAACTTTTGTTGCTAGGGTGATGTCACCGGTGTTCCATAATCTCAAAGCAAGACGGCCAAAAGTCGAAGAAGCTTTTGCAATCTGTTCAGTGATTTCAGAGTCGACGGAACAACCGTTTGACAGCGCACTTCCCAAGTAACAGAATTTGGTGACAGCTTTCAAATTATCCGACCGGATCGTAACTGCTGGTTCTTTGCAGCAGGCACCCGGCTTAGGTTGTAAAAGCACTTCGGTTTTCTTTATGGATATCGAGAGGCCATACCTTGTGGTAGCCTTATGAAAGCAGTCAATAAGAACTGGGCTTCTTCTTCGCTATGTCCTATTAGAGCGCAGTTGTCTGCGTACAGCAGTTCTCTGACCAGCATGTGATGAACTTTGGTCTTTGCTTTCGGTCGGCGCAGGTTGAATATGCCGCCATCGTAACACACGTTCAAGCTGACACCTTAATCACAATCGTGAAAGGCATCGTAGATCACAGCGGCGATGACAATGCCAAATAGCAACGGAGCAAAGACACAACCTTGCTTGACGCCATTGTCCACAATGGGAGGAGCGGATTCTAGCCCACCCTCAACAACACGTGCTTTCATGCCATCATGAAAAGATCGAATTATGTTTATAAACTTTACAGGGAAACCTACTCGCTGAAGGACTTTCTAAAACCCTCAGTGCACGACTAACTGTTAGATCAACAAACACTATAAAAAAAAAGGTCTTGTTGCTGCTCTTCCACATGACGTGCAGCAAAAAGCATATCAACTGTACCACGGTTCACCCTGTATCCGCACTGGCTTTCAGGATTCACCCCATCCGCAAAGACAGAGGTGCGTCTGACTATTCAACGGCAGGTGCTAAGATCTTGCAAGCAATACATAGTAGCGAAATGCCACGATGATTGTTACAATCGGCACGCTCTTCCTTCCCCTTGTACAGATGGATGATTTTCGCATCTTTAAAATCTTGAGGAACTGCCTTCTTTTCCCAGATAACTGAGTAGAGGTGATGTAGACGTTCTGCCAGATAAGAGCCTCCATACTTAAAGACTTCAGGTGGAAGAGAATCCCAACCAGACGCTTTGCCATTTTAAGGTTCCCGATGACTTTAGTGACCTCGTTAAGATGAAACGGTAAGCTCAGACTCTCAAGACGTGGTCTGCATGGTAGATCTTCAATCACCGCGTCTGCTATATTGGAAGGACGGTTAAGCAGGAAGGACGCGTTTCGTGTTTAGGTAGAAAACGGTTTGGGAAAAAAAATTTTCCTCCATTTTTTTGCCAATTTCGATCCAGGTTTGACATAATATAGCAGTGGTCGGGACACACTGGTAGCTACGTAGTTATTCAAGTCAAGCATTGGAGGGATATAAACGTAAGGCTAAGTGTTTATTTTTAATTTGTTTATAGCTTCTTTTTGCTCTGTATTGCAATTTTTGGCATTGCTCTTACTTTAAAAAGATTTTTAATTTTGAATGTGATAAGGTTGCCTGATGCCTGGACGGCCTATGACAAAAGAACAGAAACGAAAGAAGAGAGAAAGAGAACGAGAACGACGAAACAGTACCAGTAATTGCTCGAACTTGGTGAAGGAAGTTTCTCCACAAATTCCTTTCTTGGACTCGAAAAACCGATATCGCACCCATCGCTTCGTGATTCATGCGAGATCGGTTTTTAGCGTGAAATTTACCGTGGAATTCACCAGTTAGGCAGTGAATTTTTCTATAGAAGAAAGCAAATGAAATCATTTATTTAAGCAGTAACCGGAAACATCGAAACGCGAACAATTGGAAACCTTTTATTTTCACTAACCCTACAGGCAGTAAGAATAAATAACCAGGGAGCTCCGCTTTTAGGCTTGGCTAAATCTATACAATAGAGTTATTTTCATATATGTCGTAGAGTTAGAGTTAAGTTTCCAAAACCCTGAATTCAAAATTTTGGAATCCAAACTGATTCTGCATTCAATATTTTGAAAGGCCAAAATCCTGAATTCAATATTTTGGGAGGTGAATTCAAGATTCTGGAAGGCCAAAATCCTGAATTTAAGATTTTGGAAAGCCAAAATCCTGAACTCAAGACTTTGGAAAGCCAGAATCTTGAATTTAAGATTTTGGAGAGCCAAAATCCTGAATTCAAGATTTTGAATGGCCAAAGAGAGGGACTAGTGCAGTAAGAAACACAAGATGGCGGAAAGTCCCAGGCGCTTGTAAGGTATGTAAATCAACAGCATAAGATTATAGCAAGAGGCTATTCGTTTATTCATGAATCATTATCGGTTTTCTGAGAACAATTGACCCTCGATTTCGTATTAAGTTGATTACTTCATCGTCATCATGCATTGATTGTAAGCTGGCTTTAAGACTACAATTATTTAATACTGTATTCTGCGAAACTAACGAAACTTTTGAACTTATAGAAATGAAAAGTTCAAGAATCACAACACTCAGATTTCTCTGTGCGATAACCTAAACGAAGAATAAAAAACCGGAAGTGTAAAAATGTGTAAATTCGTCGTATACTGGGACGATATTTAACTTCTTTCTTAAGCTTCGTGCCTTCGTCCACATTTTTCTTGTACAACTCGATGCAATGAAGATTATTGAGCAGTTGCTCTGCCTGTTGACGCCCGACTATCAGACAAGATACGTGCCAAGATTTGGAATCATGAGCATGTGGACTTTGGCTCACTCCACACCAATCTCACTTTTTATCAGCAATACCACATTAAAGTCCAAAGTACCGAAGGTGGTCCATCCCCTTCCCTCTGAATTGAACCTGCATCTAAGCCGAAGAAAATCTCTTCCATAGAAGCTTGGTTAAGCAGCTTTCATGTGTTTGTAGGGGTTTACACGAAACGTTTTCCTCATGAGGCCCCCGCCCTCATGAAATATGGGGAAATTGTTCAAGATTTAGCTAAGAGGGGTCATAACTGGAAATTCTACGATGAATATTTTCGCTTCTTGAGGAAGACGCATGGGTCTTCCCTCGAATGGGATAGGATCCATGAGGAGTTGTGGTTGAAATCTCAACTCGTTTTGCGTAGAAACCTGCAAAGTGATTCCGCAGTTATTCCTAAGTCTAGAGCAGATATTATTTCTAAGGGTTATTGTTTTCGGTTTCATAAGAACCGTAAGTGCTCTCCTGGCTGTGCCTTCAAGCATCTTTGCTTTAAGTGCGAGGGGCACCACTCAGTGACCAAATGTATTTTTCGTGACTCACTCCAAGCCGGCAGTGTCCAGTCCCTCTCAGCCAAATCCCATTCTGCCCAGCCTACCCACTCCAGTAAAAGTTCATAGATTAGGTTTTCTTCTTGACGGGTATACCCCTTCCGCTGTTTCATGTTTATTATCAGGTTTTACTTGGGGATTTCCTTTGCATTTTGAAGGGGAACGAGTCTCGTCCTTTTCTAAGAATTGTTGTCAGCTTTGGAAAATCCATTAGTGGTTGATACTAAAGTTAAGAAAGAGTTGGAAGCCCATAGGCTTGCTGGTCCTTTCCTGGCTCCTCCAATGTCTCCCTTTCGAATCTCCCCCCTGGATGTGATACCAAAGAGAGCACCTGGCGAGTTTAGACTTATTCATCATCTGTCCTTTCCCAAAGGTTCATCCGTCAATGATGGCATATCTCCGGAGCACACAAGTGTTCGATATGCTACTATAGATGATGCTGTTAAACTAATAAAAGGGACTGGCCAGGGTTGTTTTTTGGCTAAGACAGACATCAAAAATGCATTTAGAATAATCCCAATTCGCCCAGCTGATTATGGGCTTCTAGGAATACATTGGAGGGGGTTCTATTACTACGACCGTTGTATGCCTATGGGCTGTTCTTCCTCCTGTCTAACCTTTGAGATGTTTTCAAGCGCAGTGGAGTGGGTCGCCCGTCATCAGTTAAAAATAGGCGTGAATTATGCCAAAAACAATTAAAGTTATTTTTATCTCTTTGTGAGTACCTTGGTATCCCCATGGCACCAGAGACGACTTGTGGCCCAGCGACCACCATTTCTTTTGCAGGCATTGAGTTAGACTCTGTTCTTTTGGAGGCTCGGTTGCCTCTCAATGAAATTGAGAAATGTAAGTCGCTTATTTCACACTTTCTGTCTCGTAAGAAGGTTTCCCTCGAGGAGGTGCACTCTCTAACAGGTCTCTTAAACTTTGCATGTTCCGTCATCCGCCCTGGTCGAGCTTTTCTACGAAGACTTATTAACCTCACTTTGGGCATTCAATCTGCTCACCATTACATCCGTCTTAACAGAGAGGTAAAGGAGGATCTAAAACTGTGCATGGCTGTCCTTCTTGTCCAGTTTTAACGGGAAGTCCTTTTTCTTGGAGGACACCTGGCTTAGCTCTTCAAAACTTTACACCGATGCCTCGGGTGCAATGGGTTTTGGTGCTGTCTTTGGCCACATTGGTGCTATGGGGAATGGCCTATTAATTTGAAGTATCGTAATATTGCAATACTTGAGTTTTACCCCATTGTGTTGAGTTTGTACCTTTGGGGTGGGGTAATGAGCAATCAATGCATTTTGTTCCTGACTGATAATGAGTCCCTGGTTCATGTTATCAATAAGCAAACCTGTAAGGACAAGCTTTAATATTCTTTGTACGTAAACTGGTTTCTATTTGTTTATATCACAACATTGCTTTCACGGCCAAACATATTCCAGGGACTCATAACAGTCTTGCGGATGCTCTGTCTCGCTTGCAGGTGCAGACTTTCAGACAGCCGGCCCCAGCAATGGACCCCTTATCCACAGAGATTCCCCAGCATCTGCAGCCACAGAATTGGGTCCCATAGTAAGCATGCTTGCAAAATCTAGCCTCCAGTCTTCCTCTGTACCAACTTATAGGCGAGCATGGAAGCTATTTTACCAGTTTCTGAATTCAGTTTTTCATTCCGCTCACCCCAGTTTGCCCATATTGCCTCACATGTTGGCTCTTTTTATTGCCTACATGTATGATAAAAACTATGCGCCATCAACTGTCAGTTCATACGTCTCTACGTTAGGTTACTCTAATAAATTTCTTGGTTTTCCTGACCCTACTAAAGCCTTTTTTATTATTCAGATGATCAAAGGGTATACCAAATTGGGATCCCGTGTGGATAGCCGTTTACCAATAACGCTCCCAATACTTCACAGAATTATTGAAAGTTCTTCTCAGCTGGCTATCTCTAGGTATAGTTGTTGTCAATTTCAAGCGATGTGCTCCTTGGCATTTTTCGCCTTTTTGCGGGTTGGTGAAATGACTATAAGCTCCCATAATCATGGTAATCCCCCCTTACAGGTTCATCAGCTGGTTAAGCTTCTTGATAATACGCAACGTGTTGTTGCTTTGAAAGTCGTTTTTCACAATTTTAAACATAACTACAACCAGCGAACCTTTTCAATCGTAATACATCGCCAGCATGTTTTTTGCCCTGTGCAGTTTTTGTTAGATTATTTAACTCTCCGGGGCGACAGACCTGGTCCACTTTTCGTCAATTTAGATAATAGTCCGGTGTCCCGCAGGTCCTTCACAGATCTGCTCTCTCTTTCTTTAAAGTCTTGTGGTTTAAGCCCACAGCTGTACAAGAGTCATAGTTTCCGTATCGGGGCTGCTTCTTTTGCTGCAGAGCGGGGAATGTCTGATGCCCAAATACGTACTTGGGGTCGCTGGAAGTCCAACGCTTTTCTTAAGTATATCAGAATCCCTTGTTTATCTACCTGTGCTTAGTCCATGCATCGCTTGCGGGGAGTGGTGCATGGAAGCATTGGTAAATGGCAAATCTTTAAGGACAGGGGAACAGATTAGCAAGGGCAGCTGCCCCCTGTCCTCTCTCGTACGTTAGTTACAGGCTTTAGAGCGCATTGGTTGTCAGTAATTGTCAGCAAGGGCGGCATTTTCTAGAAGTTTTCTTTCAGTATTTATGTATGCCATTTGATATTATTATATCAATTCCCTCAGGGCTTTTTCAAACCTGATTTGCAAGGGCAGCAGTTTTTCCCTTGTCTTTTAATTTCGTTTTGCTTCGTTGTAGTTTGAGGCTGCATTTCCCTTGGGTGGGGCGGCACCATGCTCTGATTCATGGTGCTTTTGGCGGAATCGTTTTGTCCAAATCCTTAGACTGTGCATGTTACTTAATTCGAGATTGACATTAAACCGGCTTTGGGTATTTGCCCTCAGCCATTTTACTCCAGACCACTGG